>NW_021848499.1:1204415-1208731 GCF_003651465.1 Formica exsecta | reverse complement strand
AAAACATACAGATAATTGCGCTTACTATGCTTAGCTATATCACATCATTTATATATATATATATATATATAATTAGATAAAAAAGAACATTCAAACATTAAGACTTTTATAAAGCTCAAATGATAAATCTGAATATTATGTTGCATTACACGGCAAAGTTAAAAAATTTCATCTAATAGCAAAAGATATTCACAAATATAAATATAAATATTAACACAAAGCTAACGGAATCTTTATAATCACCAAAATAATCTTCCACAAATGTATATACATTTGTATACATATTATATTATCATATTGTATACAAACCATAAATACTTTAAAATGAGAAATCAACTAAAATAAGACTAACCAACAATATTGTGTGTTTAAAAAAATATATGTATGTATAATTCTATATTAAGTTTATTTATTACATGTACAGATATAATATATAATTTTGAAAAGGACTATTTCTCTTTTCCTCATATCTTTTTAAGTTCTCGTCTATAATAATCTATGAATCTTTTTCTATTTGGGGTTGTAAGACTGCATAAGACCAGCTTCATTCATTATTTTTAATTGTTTCTCTGCATCGTAGGTTCTGCAAAACAACAATTTTAGAAATGTAGCTGAGTAACTTGAAAATCATATAAATATGTAACAGTTCTTATTGTATTAAAATGGAATTGGAAGAAATAACTTAACAACAGTTTATATAAAATTATAACATACTTGTAAAAGTCAGAGTATCTCTGTTTCCTTTTATCACAGACAAATACTTTGTATAACAGAGCCGCACTGACACTGACTACCATCATTCCTACAAGGTTTATTTTAATCTGCGACGCATGGAGACCACGGAGCTGTGGTTTTGCCAACGGAGTGGACATCTAAAATTCACAAAATTTTCATATAAAAATTATTATTTTATTCAGATTCATTTATTAGACAAATGTCGCTAACATTGGGATTTCAAAGCTACAATACAATTGCCAATTGACATTGAATATCTTACTATTAAATATAAATTATAGCACTTATTTAATTTTATTAGTTTTTGATATGAAGTTATAAAAAGTATGTAATTTACAATCTTTGAAGAGAGACAACAGTTGAAATATTTTCGGAGCTCTTCTCTCTCTCTCTTTCTTTTATAAAAGTGTTACAATGTACAATTTGCATTTAAATAATGTAATATTTTATATTATATTTTATCTGACGCGAAATATATATTATATAATGTTTCATGATATACTTAGCGAGTTTATTCTCTTAAGAAGATACTCTATGAATCGCAAACTAAATATAACTAAGTCAAAAAAATATCTTGCCTCGAATAATTTCGTTTATGTCTACTAAAGAACTGGATACGGTTGAGTTTAAAGAATATTTCGACCAATTTCGACAATTAGACAAATATCGACCGTTGGCCACAATACTCGTTAAAATGACGTCAAACCATGTTGGTATTATACTTCAGACTTCAGACCTGTTTCCAAAACACAATAGAGATCTCAGGTCTGTTCGTTTTGCTTGCACTCTCTAGAACTTTCTGCATTTGAAATGAGATAAACGATGTGAAACACGTGATATAGCTTGAGAGAGAGAGAGAGAGAGAAAAAAAAGAGTTAAAAGTTCACTGAGAAAAAGATAAATCTAAGGAATTTGCATTTCAACATCGGCAACATAATTTCATTGAATGCACATAATTTGATATATAGATATACCTAAAAAAAAAAAAAATCCTGACGAAATTGGATATAATCGACAAACACACAGATCTATCATTGGCGAGGGAGTTGGACAAGTCAGTTCTAATGCATCATCGAAATCAGGCATTCTATTTTCGTCGATGGTGGTTTTTTATGGCCGGAATTAGATGGTCTCTCGAGTAAAGAATTTATATCATCGAAAGGATTCAAAGCTGGACGAAATGCATAGTATGAAGAAAGATTCTTCGTTTTTTATCCGATGCAATTGTTTGGACGCGATTGATTTTTAATGGACTACATCTCTGAAGAATTGAGGTCGATGCGTAGCTCGATGCGACGTTTCGTTGCGCAGCAAGCAACAGTGACCAACACCAACATTGACCAGCGACCAGTGACAGCTGACTAATGTAACGCGACGCTTGTCCTCGCGTCATTCCGTACGCTTGTACTCACTTTGTACCCACGGCAAGACTGTGCACAACATTACGCACACAATATTGATTAATATTAATGGGGAAGAATCATCATTTTCCCGATAGGAAGAATTAATTTCTGCTGTTAAAGTGTATGTGATATTTATCGTTCGTTATCAGTGTACATCGTATTTTATGCAAATTTTCCCTCGAGCGAAGTATAATCTAAATATATCAGTATATCTGTAGGAATATGTGAATCGATATCATTGTTGTTTTATCAACGAACTTATCTCTCTCTCTCTCGGTTTCTTTTTATTTATATAAAAGATAAATGTGAACAATATGTGATGTATGTGTGTAATCGTGTTTTAACACAATTCTTTTGTCACATACAATAAATTTAAATTATTTTGTGCATAAATATTGGGTTGGAAGGAAAATAATGTCGTTGTTACTTTTTTATTTTTACTTTTTTTTTTTTGTTTCTAATAAAACATACTAAAGTCCTCTATTGAAAATACGACATTACTTCCCTTCCAACTTATTAATTTGTGCTGAAATTAAAAAAGTATAAATAATGCTGAAAAAGTTTTTTAAGATTTTTAAGATTTACTAGATCTGTAATATGCTTTTTCGTCTGAATTTTTATCAATTTTTATCTTCAAATAATTCAAATGATTCTAGAAATTATATTACAAATTTCTTGTACATTCTTTAGAAAACAATGTTATTTATTTTTAATATTGTCTATAATTTAAATGTATAATAAAAAGAACAATTAAGATAAGTGATTTGTATTTTAAAACAGTTTTCCAGAGATTGTATCAGAGCAGTTGCTCTGTATTGAGCGATCATGGAACAAGTGATCGCACTAAGTACACAAAATCCATTGTCTATATTAGTTAAATTTGGTATGATGGCTTGGAACAATAGTTGTGGAATTGAGAATTGCTCTGGTCATGGGGAATGCCACAATGGAACTTGCTTATGCGAGGTAATAATTTTATTTGCTATGTTAAATCATCCCAAGATGATATCAATTTCATTTAATTATTATTCTGTTTTAGATTCAATTTGATGGACCAGAATGTCATATTCCAAATCTAAGTTATTACGTTGCTTTTGCTACAATCTTTTTTTTATTAGCTTTTGTTTGCTTGATACAACTTGTCATGTGCATTGTTGCTGAATGGCAAAGAATGAAGGCACCATCATTTTTGAGAGCATGCAGGGTTACTACTCAAAAAGTGTTATACTTTGTAGTTTTTCTTGCATCAGTTATACGAGGTGCATATTTTACATCACCGGTATGTATAAACAAATATTATACTTTATTAGAGAAAATTTTTCTCACGTTTTAATGCATTTTTAATTTTTTTACAGACTTCCTTCAAAGAGGGATGGTCCAGAAGTTTGCTATCAGCGTATTATCCACTACTTTTGAGTGGATCATCGTTGATTGTTTGTTTTTGGGCCGAAGTATTTCATCTCAGAGACATTCGATGGGACAAACCTCAGTTTTTATCAAAATCTTTTCTGGCTTTTGTTGTCTTCAATATAATAACATATTCCCTTCTATTAGCGGAATTTATCACAGCTCAAAAATATTCACAAGAAGATCAAGTAAGCAACAGAATGAAAAATAAAATAGAGTAACTAATATGTATGCATGCATATTTGATCAAAATAAAATTATTTATAAAATTCTTTTTCGATATTTTTTAGAGTTTCTATACACATGTATTCAATGGCTGTTATGCAGTGCTCCTGTTTATTGTAGTGGTTTTATTTTTGATATATGGAGTGGAAGTCTTTTTCAAGGTATGTTTCTTTATATCATAACATTTTATATTATTGCAGCTCAAACTCTCAAGTTATTTATGATACTTTTAACTTAGGTTCGTGGTGGATTCTTAAATGAATATCGAGTCGCTTCCATTGCAACAAATAAACGTATAGCTGATGAAATAAAGATCCATGCCGAGGATCAAGTAACAGCAAAATTATTCGATCCAGTTCCATCTACATCTGCAGCAGAGCCTTTGCACATGCAACAAGTGAATACATCCCAACTACATCAATCAAGATTTGGATTACTCTCTCAAGCGTTTATGCTGTTCATAATCGTCGGTTTTCTATTCAGTGAGACTCTCAGTGAATTTTGGAAAACAAAGTAAGAAAACAAAGAGAGAAATATATATATATA
>NW_021848499.1:1202427-1204225 GCF_003651465.1 Formica exsecta | reverse complement strand
TTTTTTTTTTTTTTTTTATAATATACTTGCATATATTTACAATTCCATTTTTTAAATTTTCAGTCCGGAACAATTGTGGATTCTAAACCCGAAGCGTATATTGAAAAGATTGGACCTGGATCAGGGGAAACACATAAAAGAAATTGAACTGCAAGAAAAGAGTACATCCCAAGATACTGCGTTTCTTTCTACAGACGCAGCATCAATCAATAGCAAAGATTGTTGGATTTGTTATGATAGTGATAGACAAGATGCTGGTCCATTAATACAACCGTGCCATTGTAGAGGTGATGTAAGTGCTGTACATCATGATTGCTTGCGTCGTTGGCTTGTCGAGGTAAGATAATTACTATGTCTAATGTTTTTTAGATAAAAGTTGCTTTTTGAACACATTGCATTTTGTAAATTGTAATTTTTACATTTTTTCTTTCTCCTTTAGAGTTCTGTCAATGCTGACAGCCTCATTTGTAAAGTTTGCAATGCAAAATACAATGTTGAACATGCCAGTCGATTAGATTGGCAAAATAGTTTAACTCCACGCCATTGTTTACAAACTATTGCTATTGTTACCATGATGTGTGCATCTTCTGCTGCCGCATGGGTAGTTATTCAACTTGTAGAAGGGCCCATCATCAGAATGCTCGCAGCTGGAACTGCATTATTGATTATGTACGTCTGCATAAGGTAGGAGTAAATGCTAATCTTCTTTAAAATTTTAACATTGGCACTGTTCAGTTTATGCAATTAAAGTCGCTTGTTCCAGATTCTTGAGCTTGAACACTGTTGTAGCATATCAACGGGCCAAAATCTCGTCGTTAAATATCGTTAACAGTGATAGTGAGAGTAGTGGGACTGCACATGTCACAACAATTAGTCACACAATTTCTGTGGATGTGACAAAATCGGATGTGGCTACAATATAATCTATACTTGCCATTGCATTATAAAACATAGGTATGCTTCCTGCTTGAAATAAATTCAAGATAGGAAAATTATTAATAATGTAGATGTGTATATTTGTTTTTATAAACATAAGCATATATATATATAGTGACAAAGATTAAGACGCAGTACATTTTCTCAATCAGAATTTTTATATACTTTTTGTAAAATAACAAAGTTATTTTATAAAACGTAGATAAAATGCTAAGAAGAAATGTACTATGCCTACAATTTCACGGAAGGATAAAACAGTTGCCAAACTTTCATATTTTACGTCTCCCGATTAATTGATTATATATTTCTAAATGAATAAAATGCAAACTAATTTTGGGTATATAGAGAAACCCCATATTTTACATTATATATAATGTATATAATACATTGCGTTACAAAATATTTGCAAGATTTCATAAGATGGATAAAAATAAGTTATATAACTCCAGTTACTTTAATTATTTTGTTAGTGTATTTTTTCTATATGTATATTTCATATATTATATATTTCACATTCGTAAAGAAGAGTATCTTTAGAATTTGTCTGATATGTCAACTGTTTCAAAAAATTGCTTTGAGAGAACTAGCATATATATATATGCTAGTTATATATATATATGCTTTTATATATATATATATATATATCTTCCATATTATATATATATATTTTTATATGCGTTTATCTATATATATCATTATTATATCCTCAATATGGCTGACTATTACCTAAGTGCTTTTACAGAGCAATTAATCTAAAAAAAATTGAACAAAAAAGTAAAAAAAAATATATCGGGGAAAAAACCGTAGTTTGAACGTTATCGCGTTTTTTACGGCCCCGAAAAAGCGACTATGTACATGCGCC
>NW_021848499.1:1177255-1202343 GCF_003651465.1 Formica exsecta | reverse complement strand
ATAGTAGCATTCATCATTAGCAATTGTAATGTTTAAAGAGACAACAGTTTTTGAACATAGATATCAATAAGATATTATATCATTGGTGCAATTTATACCTAAGTATTTATAATTATGAGTAATTTACGTTAATTGATTAACTTACTAGTTGTTAACACTTATTTAAAAATTTACTGATAAGCGGGAAATACGAATATTATATATCAATAATATCATGTATAATAGTATATATATATAAGATCACACATTATACACACAGACACACGTAAAACTCGACAAGTAGATATTTTCAAAAATATTGATGAAAAAAATATTGTTAGGCAAAGTTGCAGTGTTTTAGAGTATTTACATTGTTTAGATATATTATTTCTACGCAATGGCCTAGGGAATTAAAGGATCGTTTTTTTTTTTTCTAAATAAAATTGTATATATTTTTGAAATGCCTAATTACAATTCATATTAAAACGAATAATGATTATAGCCATTCAGTGCTGCTCAAAGACATAAATACTGAAAAAGCAGTTGTTTTGTTAATATTTCCTTGACAGCTTCACATAGAAAAAAATAAATATTCGAAAAATATATGCGCTTCGAAATATTACAGCTTTGCCAAATATAATGTTTTTAAATCATTAATATTTTGAAATTATTGACTTGTCACATTTTATGCGGTTCACTCCGTAGATTATAACATAAATGCATAATAGGTTCTATCTTTCTCTTATATATAAATAATTATATAACTCCTCTCTTCGCTCCTTTGATAGAAAAAAAGATCGGTAAATTTAATTTTACAAATTCTTTTTTATTTCCGATTATTTTATCCTTTTTTTTTTATTAAAAGATGTATTATCAGATTAAATAACAATCTATATAAGCTCATAATAAAAATAAAGCTACTATATTATAGATTATACTAAAAAAAAGATGTAATAGTATAATATTGAAATGTCCCAGTTATATGATGATGACTAAGAACTATGACTAGATTATATATCTTAAACAGTTAGATTAACAATTTAGTTACATTAGAATTTGCAATTACGAATATTATTTTATAGAGTGTTAAAATTAATATTGTTTCCATATTAAAGGCTCTTTACATACATAAAATAGTGTAGATAATATAATTTGAGTGCGTAATTTATAGTTACATGTATATGAGCTATATACTATACATATAAACTGATAAAAAATTTTGAACATCTTGTTTAAGGATTTATTTCTTCTATAACGTTTTGTGTTAAAATAATAACGTATTATATATCATGTATTATGCTATGTAATTCTAAAGTTGTTATTGATATACTAATAATTTTAAAGATAATTCAAAAACATTAATAATACAGTTATGATTAAAGATCCCATATTAAATATTAAGTATAAACTTTTTAATAGAAAAAATACGGCTTATATTTTTTTCTGGTATAATAATTATATTTTCTGTAAAACAATATTTTAAAAAGTTCAAGAAAATGTGGTATATACCATATATACAATATAGTGGTTAATACAAGTATATTCTTATATCATAAAAACATGAAATTGTGCAACAATAGTGTGCTCATCTACAATAAGTAAACGAATAAAGTTCATTTATTTCTTAGTACTCATTATTATTCTTATTATTTTATTGCATAGTAGTACATGTTAATTATGTTAAAAGTTATATATTGATTGGATCTTATTGTTTGGAGTTATATCTGATATTGCTACATCATACTTTTATGCATACAAATCAAAAGTTGTAACTGTTAGATAACATTTTATTCTATTTGATGGAAAGGGTGGAATTTTTTTTTCTTTGACTATGTAAATCTAAGATGAATAATTAATTTTTTTTTATGTTATTGTATGGATAAAAGTTGAATATCATATTATATGATAAATATATTGTTCTCATAATACCGGTGTATCTTACATTCACAATTATCAAATTTAATAAATATATGTATCAGAAACTTATAAAACACAATAATAGTAATAAGCTGTGATAATATCGTATAATGTAAGATATCTATATTAATGGTTATATAATAAAATAAATTGTAACAAAAACTCATTTTCTCTCTCTCTCTCTTGTCTCTTCTTAATATATATAATAAATGTTTGAAAAATTAAAATACTAAGTATTAAAACGTTTTCTAAGATTAGCAAAAGCAGAAGTACAACAGTTTGTGAATAGGTATTTTATTGTAGGAATGATTCGGAGAGATGTTTTTTTATTATTGTATTATATTATTTTTTTAAACACTCAAGTATGTATGAGAAATACATATTACAAATTAAATTGTATATTGTACTCATTAATGTAATAATAGGTATACAAATACAACATAACTTAAGAAAAATATGATTTATATGATTTATTTAATATAATCTACTAATTAGAATTTATATTTTAGCGACATTAAATCTTACATTTGCAACGTTATCAGTAGCCATTGTCAATACTGTTGGAAGCATTACCTTTGTTGTTATCTCTGGACCACACACTTCAGCTAGAACCTATTATAAAAATTGTATAAATTGATTTTTTCTTTTTTGAATACATGTTACTATTACAATCTCCGTTTCAAAGCCGTATAACGCAATAAGCTTACATTAATGCAGAACAAGCATGTCATTCTGTGAAGATAGTTCTGATCCCTAGACATAGCCAAGACTTTGGGTATTACTGTATTCTGTGCCCATTCGGGACCAAACTTTTCTACCAGTTTTTTCAGATTTAAAGTAGCTGCTTCCCGAATTGCGTAAACATGGTCCACCAACCAAGTCATACATAAAGAATTTAATTTCTCGTCAAAAAATTCTACTCCAAGCTGTCCAGCTAACAATGGCATATACCTAAAATGCCAAATCAGTAGTAAAGTATATTGCTATCTTATTCTTTTCTTTGAACTCCAATAGTATAAATTAGGTAAATTAACATATATAATTACTCAATAATAGCTAGTCGCACACGCCATTTAGAATCCTCAACAATGCTGCAATACTAACACAAGCTTCAACAACCAAAAGACGAACTGAATCCTGTAAAATTGTTAGTGCAAGTATGATAATCAACATGAAAAGAATTGTGAAATTTCATAGTTTTAATGAACTTACTTGTTCATCCTGAGCGAGGATAACAAACATAGGAATTAAATCTGATTTAAGATATTCGATTTCCACAACTTTTGCAAATTCACCTAATTTAGAAGCAGCTGATCGTCGTGCCATGGGTGTATCATCCTGGCACAAGCTGCGAAAGTGATTTCGCAATTCCGCTATAACATTCAAGTTTTCAACATGTTTTCATATTTATTCTGTATTAAAAACTTATCCAGCATGGATTCGCAAGAGATAAAATTATTGTACAATTACCTTTAATGACTGGACTCACTCTTGGATAGCAAACACTGAATAATCCACATGCTGATGTTCTTGACGTAAACCAGTCTCCTGAAGCTAAGCGCTGTACCAAAGGAACAAAATGTTCTTCCAAATCTGCAGGACTGTGTTGGCTTACAATATTTCTTAAAGATTCCACTGCTTTATCACGAACCACAGTTTCTTCGACAGTGGCCAGAGATTCTAATGGTGGCTACATTAAAAATTTATAATTTATATTTCTTTGATAGAACAGACAAGACAAATTACTGAAATGAATCTGGGACTTATGTTAAACACTGTTCAAAAAAATCTATTGCTATTACCAATAAACAATGCACATATTCTGGTCCACCAACGAGAGGAGTAAATGTGCCGAGTTGCTCAGCCAATGCAAGAAGGACTTCATCTTCATCATAAATAGTCTCCGTTAAAAATGGTATTAGCTCACTCCGTGTTCGTTCAATACCTAATGCAAGTGCAATTGTTGATAGCTTCTTGATAGAATTGAGACGTAGCTATAATGAAAAAAATAACTTATCAGAATGCTTATAATGTATATCAACATATGTAGGAATAGCAATAAAAATTGTTTTGTACTCTAAACGTCTAAAAAGTTTTAATCAGGCTTTTCTCTTTTAAACAATCACACCAACGCGTTTTCAATTCTATATTATACGTATTATCTTTAAGATCGTTATATATCGTGCATAAACTCCATGAAGGATATTACTAGCTTTTCTTTCCAGAGTATATATCGCTATGTCGGCAACGCTTTGTTTAGAGATCAGATGACGGGGAAACGAACATTTCGGAAGAAGAGGAGGAAATAGAAAATTCACTCTTCATAATCATCGTAAACAACAATTACCTGGACGTCCTCATTTTTTAGCTCGTCGATCAGAACCGCAATCGGGTAAAGGCTGTCGTCCGTAGTAGAGTCACTCGCTGCCATTTTGCTGCCGGACACACTGGCAATTTGGTGCGCCGCACGTTTCTAAGGCTTTCTCGTGTAGCGTTGACGCGTCGACGCCGATGTTTGCGTTTTCGAAGCTCGAGCTCGGATACCGTTCTCAGGATAGCACGTATAATTACAGCATAATGTGAATTTTTTAGCAATGTAGAAGTTCGCTCAAAATATATCTCGCAACTCCACGCGACTCCATGAATCACTGATACGTACTGACAACTGACAATAATAATGACCCAATTCGCTGGCAGATGGCGTGATAGCGATTTTTTGCGTTCACAAAAGCGCGAATTATGTGCGTATTGCTATGTACAATTGCGTATACGTGTAATTTTTTTTCAAATAATAAAAATCCTTTTATGTAACACCTTGCCTATAAATATCGATTAATATTATTGATTGCTCATCTTTAGATTTAAATTGTGTAGATGGAGAGAAATGTGATCCCTCTTTTTTATACATGTAAAAAGTATAATTTTTATATCACAAAAGAATATAGTTAGAGATGTCGCTAAAATTCGAAAGCGTATTAACCTGTCAAATATCCATTTTCACATAATTTTCAAGGGAAAATGTTATATTTTCGACCTCTCGTATTACGTCTATTTGCATAATGACTTCAAACGATTTTGAATCCTCGCGCTAAATTGTTCGAAACTGCTCGGTGATTTTCGGTAGATTTCGCGCGCCCTCTCGACTTGATTGGCTGATATGAAAAATTTCGCTGGCGCCTTTCATGCCGATTAGTTCAAGATGATACGACGCATCGTACAGGCGTAAAGATTGCGGGCTTCGACAATATCCGCACAGGTAAGCCGACAAAGAGATAATCGAGCCAAATAGATACGATCATTCGCAATAGCATTGTTTTTTTGAATAAATTGTGAGAATATTTAATAGTTTTATGGCATATTAGATTGGAATTTTAAGAATAAAAAGATCGAGCGACTTTTTCGGATCAGATAATCGGCCATTATGGATATTTTTATTCTATTCGTCTTTCGAGTATTTATACCTTTAAAGACTAGTTTACACTTATCCATACATTTATAATAGAGTTTATACTGCGTTTAGTGTCATTCTAATCGAAAGTTTGCTTAGGAATTAATTGCAGAATATCTTATTAAGTCAACGGCGTGGCGCGGTGTCGCATTAGTTTTCGAGACGCGATCGCGAAAAATACTCGTCGAACACGATCGTGGTGTCCAAAGTTATATTTTAATTAGTGAATATCAACCTGCGCAATTGTTTATATTAGTTTGATTAAACGTATCGCGGTGATGGCTGTTTGTCGAAGAAAATATTACGCGCGCTTCATCGACTTGAGTAGGTATCAACGCGATAGGAATTTATATATAAATCATGCATTGTCTCATGATACACATATATTTACAATAATTGCTATCTATTAAAATCATATTTCAAGAATTTTCGACCGCGTACATATAAATACAGCGTTTGTGTGAGCATCGATGATTTGTTAAAATCTTTGCTGTACGCATATATGTGAAGTTAGTTACATCGGCTAGGGACATCGCGAGCGGTTGTGAGATGCCGTGAGCTTCGGGCACTTTTCCCGCGTTATTTTCCCGCCATAATCAAGTGCGCGTCGCCCATCATTAAAGTCGGAAATGCTGTGCAAAGTGCTGCACGCTCATTAACTATATTCGGATGTGATTAGGGCGTGCGTAATCGTAATTAATTGCTTTGCGAGTGCATACTTAATTGTAAATAATTGTTTTTGCTAGTAAGTGCCACACGAAGGAGCGAAGGTGAAATAAGAGAGTTAGAGGAGATCCGTGGCGGCATCAAGCAACGGCGGAGTAACCATAAGGTAAATCATTTATTATTTATTTATTATTATTTGTAAAATATCTTATAAAAGGAAAATTTTAAAGCGTACAATAATTATTTTTTGAGATATTAAATAGATATGTTTGTGTATTTTACAGATCAATACTGTGTACATACTACACTGTGTAACTCTGTCGCTGCGTATAACACCGGTGAGTTTGAACTATTTGTTATTTTAATTAGATAATGGATTTTGGGAAATTATAGACAAATATTAAAATTGACCCAAACGAATTTAAAGTAATTTTCTGACAATTACTAATATATACAAGCTTGCATTTAAATTCGTAATATTCGTAATTTTTACGTCGGTACTACCTAACATCGCGAAACGAGTTTTGAAAATAAAATTATTTAATTATGTTGCTGTTTATTATTGTACGCATGGAATATAAAATTCAATGCATACAATAATATTTTTAAACAATTTTAATTATTTAGGGCGTCGCTACAATTTTTTTAAATTTAATTTATATATTACAGATCAACATACTGAGGATCCTGACAATCTGAGAAAAGGAAGTTTGAAAGAGACTCCCGCTTCCCTGAGGCGCCGGCAGAGTAATCTTGAGTGAGTTTTCATTATTTGCTGTATTTTTTATCAGTATTTCTTTTTATTGTTTCATGTGATTACAATGCATTTCAAATGAAAATCTTGAAAGGTGTGATGTGAAACTTTTTTATGATTTGTATTATCATAAAAAGTGATTTTATTATTAAACACTTGCAGTAATTTCAAAGAATCTTATCGCTGAGCAAACGTAAAAATGAATACAATCGTTATCAAAACAATGCTTATCAGAATATCTCGGAATGCTTATAAGCAGTCAAGCTAGTTTTCTTCCTTCAGTGTCCTTCAGACACAGTTAATATATAAGCATAAAAAAAAAGAATCTTTTGCTATCGAAATATCGACTTCTAATAAGATATTGCAAATCAAATTACTGAAATGTGCTCGACAAATGTGAACATGCGATCGTTTGAAGATCGATTCGAGGTTCGGTTTGACAATGTGGATATATATTCGACTCGATAAATCGGCTCGATAAATTTAATCGTTTAAATTTTTTTTATTCAAATTTATACTGAAAGAAGAAATGTATTTTTTAATTGATTTCAGCGGTTAAATGCAATCCTGATCCGACAGTAATAAAAATATTGGCAGCTTTAAATGCTGGCTTTGATTGTGCATCCGAGGTAAATTATTACGACTTTTACTGCGATCTTATATATTCTCTTTATCACATTAAATTTGAAAAAGATCTTTATTATCTTTTCTAATTAAGAAGATACTTTGTTATATTTTAAATTAAATAAATAAATAATTATTTTCTACAAATCTTCTTCTTTAAATAATAATATTTTTGTAATTTTTTCTTTAATATTTACATGAAATTTATTAATTTTATAAATTATTGTATAAGCAAATTTACTTTTTTATAAGCTAGCTTACTTTTAACATATATCATAACAGCAAGAAATCAGTCAAGTAATGCAATACAGTGTGCAAGCTAATCGTATTATATTCGCTAATCCGTACAAATGTCCGTCTCATATCAAATACGCCAAGAAGTTGGACATTAACCAACTGACGGCCGACAGCGAATTAGAGCTTTTGAAGATTAAAGATCTTTATCCTGAGGCCAAGTGAGTGTATTATAAAAGATCACTGTGCGATATTATTCGTCATTGTATAGCTATGATAACATCGTTTGCATGTTTTGTTTATATTGATACTTCTGTATGATACAGTAATTTTTCCCAATAATCTGACAGAATAATCATACGCATACAATGCGACGCGAATAACTCAGAATGCAATCTCGGATTGAAATTCGGTTGCGAATCAGAGGAGGAAGCTGTGCGATTGATACGACTCACGATGGATCTCGGTCTGACTTTACACGGCTTTAGTTTTCACGTCGGTAGCCCATGCGGAGAGTTAAACGCATTTAGTAGGGGTATCGATAAGTGCAGACGATTAATCACAATCGCTAAAACTATGGGCTGCAAAGATGTACAATTGATTGATATCGGTGGTGGTTTCCCTGGCGAAAAAGGAACAAATATTGACAAAGTATGTTCTTTTTGTATGTTTATGCGTTTTTTTATTCGTTTCACGTTATATACAATTTATATAGTAAAATGTCTTTGATTAATTTTTCGAAACTTTTTAGCTCGCCAATCTGATTAATGATGCAATCCAAGATCTTGATCCTAGTATAAGAATTATTAGCGAGCCTGGAAGATACTACGTTACTTCGGCGTTTACTCTAGCCACGTATTTACATTCTAAAAAACTCTCTTGTAAAAACGGTAAAATTACGAGAATGTATTACATTAACATCGGTACATATAGTTCGTTCATCGAAGAATTGTTGGGTTTGAAATCCAGAGTTCCGCAAATCCTCTTCGAAGTAATTAAATTTTTCTTCTTATTATATTATATTATATATATTTATGTTGTATTTTTTATATATGGCTGTATAAAATTATGTAATTAATTTATTACCGCGATTTAGTCGGTGAGCAACGAAAAATTTCTTTCGACTTTATGGGGACCGACTTGCGATTCGTTCGATGTCATTGTTCAAGATGTGTTATTGCCGGAACTTTGCCTTGGTAATTGGTTAATCTGGGAAGATATGGGTGCTTATTCTTTATCTTTATGCACAACGTTCAATGGATTTCCAATCCCAACTGTTATACCGATTATTAGGAAAAGTCAATGGTTAGTGTAAATTGATTGATATTTTTCAAATGCGTCGTCTTATGGATATTATTTTATAGTTAGTATGGATATGCATAATATGAAGATTTTACTTGGAATAAGATGTTTCTAAATTTATGAGTTATCTCTAAAATACCTCGTATTAATATAGTCATACAATTCAGTCTCATTTTATTTTACGATTTAATAAAATAGTTAAATTTTCAGGGAAAATTTAACGACGGAGATCAAATTGATGCAAAGACTTATGAAATTTATAGAATGGTCCGAGTCAGTAGAAAAAACGGGTTATATTGAAAGCCGTTGACAATAACTCTGAATCAATAAGTAGTAAAAGAAAATTAGAATAATATAAATTTTTGTTTATTGTTGATTGAAATAAATTTTTTTAAACGCTTTGTATATAATAGTTATCTAATCTTTTTTCAATATTATAAATATATTATAAAAATACATATATATTAGTAATCATATCCCACGATTTTTAGTGGTAATAAATAATATAAATTATTAATATATGTAATGAGTCTTTTAATATAATAATGCTGTTTTTTATTTTTTATTCCAAGATTTAAATATACCTTTATAAAAAAAAAAATATGAGATAATATGAATATACTTTTATAAAAAAATAATATGGAATATTCTCAGAAAAAAGTAAAAAAGCATTTTATTAAAATAAAGAAGAATATATTATTTATTACTTAGGTATTGTTATAAATTAGTAAATACTAGAAACTGTATAATTTTTTGATTATGTTAAAGTATTACTGTAATTATATAAATTTAATAAAATTAGAAAATGTGATTGCCTTAGAAAATTGTGTGTAAGGTGATATCATTTATTAATCTTTATCGGTAAATTCCCGATTCCCGGTAAATTTAATCGATCATATCTCATTCATATTTTACGTGATAAAATGCTACTATATTAATATTTAAAAAAGATAATATTAAAAGAGAGATATCTTCTTCAAGTATAGAGAATAAACACATCTTAATTTATATAATATACGTATGAATGATATTGTATCAGATGTGTGTTTCTCTTCCGCAAATTTTGTTTATTATAATTAACAAATAATTTACTATACATTTATATAGTATCGTGAACATATTAATTCTCTCAGATTTGTAATTCAACAAGAATTATAAAAATTGCCAAAACTAATAATATTTTAGATCTTCTAAAATGATACCTTATCTTTATGTTCCATTTGAGAAAACATTTTAAAATATCTTTTATCTTTAGAGAGTTAAATAATATAAATAGAAATAAAATAAATAATATTGCCATAATATTTTTACATTTTGCTCTTTAATATTAATATTAATTGCGTCTTAATGAAATATCACATATTGTTTAACATGCTTTCACATTTATATTTACTTTAACATCCTTCCACTTGAATCCACACTGAATGATAGTATTCCATTCCTAATAGTTTTCATCCTATTCTTGGATATAGATTCAGTCCTGAAGTCTTCTCTTCTGCATCTGATGTTACATTTACATTACTCCATCTAACATGAAAGGAAAAGAATACTTAGAAAATGTAGAATATTAGGAAAACTATTGTTCTTTTTCCGCGATAAATTAAATTAATATATTTATATATATTATAATTCTCATGAAATAATATTTACTCCTTTGCAGTTTGACATGCGCCTGGATTAAGTCCTTCTCTCTTTTGTGCAGTATATAATTCATTTCCCATTATAATATCTTCTCGAGGTGCTTCGGACGATAAAGAGTCTCGTACCTTTTCAAAAAACATTAATAAAACAAGATTAATAAAGACAAATTAAAGAAAAATAAGATAAAAGGTGTCATATTCTTATTACTCGTGAATGCGTTATATGTTGTATGTAATTTTTGTATTTACCGCTTCTACTGCTTGGAAAACGCGAATAAAGTTTCTTCCAGCTAATTTTTCTAAATCCTCTCTGGTCCATGTTGGTTCTCCTTCTCGATTCTCATATAAACGATCAAACAGATCGGGATACTTCGAGACATCTTCCAAGCCTATCGGCATTCTAATCGATTTTATTAAACATATTTCACTTGCATTTATTATAATAATTAATATTATTCGTAATATTTGTGTTATTAGTATTAAAACAATTACTCACGACGTTACACCATCATAATCTCCGCCGATACCAACATGGTCCACTCCGATAAGATTTCGAATGTGATTTATATGATCTAAAAAGGTCAATACATATATTTGATCGTCTCAATAGAAAATAAAAATTCACGTGTACAAGAATTAACTGAGGATACATATGTCGGATACATTATTGGATATTGTCAGATTGTCAGAATAAAAATTTAAAAAAAGGTACATAATGCTAGAAACAACATTTTTGTGGAGAGAGAGAGAGAGAGAGAGGGGGGAAATGAAAATGGGGAGAATGAAAATCTTTTTATATATATTATTTCATATGTGCTATTATTTTTAACTTTTTGAGATTCCCGTGTAAAGTTTACAAGATCTTTGTAAACGTAATTGACGATAAATTTTAAGATTATAGTACTAAATCACATACTGTGTAGTTTAATTGAATGCGTAATTGAATACATTACCTACGACATCTTGCATCATCGCGTTTCTGGAAGAATTACAATTTACGAAACTGCTATAGAAATTCACCATAACGATACCATTATTCTTTTTCTGAAAGAAAAGAAGAGTGCTTTTGAAACTTCTGCATCTTTTTAAAAGAACAATTTTTTTTTATATATACTTACGACTAGGTGCAGGACATCATCGGGAACGTTCCTGTAGTGTCTGCAAATACTGAAAGCGGACGAATGCGAGAATATGACGGGAGCTCTTGTTATTGCGAGCACTTCTCTCATAACATTGTGAGAGACATGAGATAAATCGACCAACATTCCAATTCGATTCATCTCGTAAACCACTATCTATAATTTGTAAAATATACCATTGTTTTTTTAGGAGAAATTGGCACCGTTTGGAATTTTTAATTTTTATTTAAAACTAAAAATTGATGATCGTATCAAACTAGTTTAGAACGATCGATAAATAGCTTTTCATACAATATGCAATTAATAGATGTTAATTGTATGGAGAGAGTTTTCGAAGATTATTTTTTAATGCACATTATAGTTATGTAAGAAGGCATTAATGTTTTAGCTCTTTAAATTTAATTAATTATCACGCGTTTTCACTTGATCAAGTTTCGGTATATCATATCAATCTTATCAATTTGTCATGCCTCTCAGCTATTGTGGGGACCGTCTCGTATTATTGATAAATCACTGCCATAATCTCATAAAGATATACCAAACGCTTGAAACGATTCAGGTTTTTCCATCATATAAGATATATAAAACAATAATCAAAATATTGTATTAAAAAGATAATAACAATAATTTCAATAATTTTTTCACATACTTGTCCGAATTCTGTCAGATTGTATACGTATCTGTCATCCACAATCGATGCATCGGCCCTGTAGAAATAAAAATAAAATTTATCATCAATTCTCTCGTTATACTTAAAGATACAAGAGAAAGTATTTTTGTGTTTCTCGTCCACTCCGATAAGATTTCGAATGTGATTTATATGATCTAAAAAGGTCAATACATATATTTGATCGTCTCAATAGAAAATAAAAATTCACGTGTACAAGAATTAACTGAGGATACATATGTCGGATACATTATTGGATATTGTCAGATTGTCAGAATAAAAATTTAAAAAAAGGTACATAATGCTAGAAACAACATTTTTGTGGAGAGAGAGAGAGAGAGAGGGGGGAAATGAAAATGGGGAGAATGAAAATCTTTTTATATATATTATTTCATATGTGCTATTATTTTTAACTTTTTGAGATTCCCGTGTAAAGTTTACAAGATCTTTGTAAACGTTATTGACGATAAATTTTAAGATTATAGTACTAAATCACATACTGTGTAGTTTAATTGAATGCGTAATTGAATACATTACCTACGACATCTTGCATCATCGCGTTTCTGGAAGAATTACAATTTACGAAACTGCTATAGAAATTCACCATAACGATACCATTATTCTTTTTCTGAAAGAAAAGAAGAGTGCTTTTGAAACTTCTGCATCTTTTTAAAAGAACAATTTTTTTTTATATATACTTACGACTAGGTGCAGGACATCATCGGGAACGTTCCTGTAGTGTCTGCAAATACTGAAAGCGGACGAATGCGAGAATATGACGGGAGCTCTTGTTATTGCGAGCACTTCTCTCATAACATTGTGAGAGACATGAGATAAATCGACCAACATTCCAATTCGATTCATCTCGTAAACCACTATCTATAATTTGTAAAATATACCATTGTTTTTTTAGGAGAAATTGGCACCGTTTGGAATTTTTAATTTTTATTTAAAACTAAAAATTGATGATCGTATCAAACTAGTTTAGAACGATCGATAAATAGCTTTTCATACAATATGCAATTAATAGATGTTAATTGTATAGAGAGAGTTTTCGAAGATTATTTTTTAATGCACATTATAGTTATGTAAGAAGGCATTAATGTTTTAGCTCTTTAAATTTAATTAATTATCACGCGTTTTCACTTGATCAAGTTTCGGTATATCATATCAATCTTATCAATTTGTCATGCCTCTCAGCTATTGTGGGGACCGTCTCGTATTATTGATAAATCACTGCCATAATCTCATAAAGATATACCAAACGCTTGAAACGATTCAGGTTTTTCCATCATATAAGATATATAAAACAATAATCAAAATATTGTATTAAAAAGATAATAACAATAATTTCAATAATTTTTTCACATACTTGTCCGAATTCTGTCAGATTGTATACATATCTGTCATCCACAATCGATGCATCGGCCCTGTAGAAATAAAAATAAAATTTATCATCAATTCTCTCGTTATACTTAAAGATACAAGAGAAAGTATTTTTGTGTTTCTCTATAATTCAGGAAATTAAACAAAATTATTGTACTTATAAATAATATCAAAATTTGCGTTATCGAGAGATAATTATCAAGAGAGATAAGAATTTGTAAAATTCATATGTACAATGTGACTGAAATTTAATACCATATCTCGCAGTTCATATCTTGAATACGGGAATTTTGTGCTTAATAGAGATGTAAATAGAGATTTAATTGTGATAAACGAGCGAAAGATTTCATTGAGCTCGGTTTGCAACGCTTATGGTGACGTACCACGGTGTATTGCAGGTGTGTGTCAGGGTAACGTAACGAACACCGAGATCATAGTAGAGTCTCAAGATAGCTAAACTCGAGTCTAGCGAGTGACCGCCCTCGACGGCTATCATAGATGCTATTTTGCCATTCCTCCACGTGGTCTCAATGTCTTTCGCGTCTGTGACTAGTTGCAAGTTGGTCGGATATCGCTGAATAAATCGCCTGATTACATCGATCTGCCGCAATGTTAACTGTACAGCATCCTTGTATTGCGATTCACACGGCATGTATGCCACCCAGAACTGAAAATTGCGTTATTGCGTAAAAAAACAAATAAGATAAGCTTCTCTGTGGAAAGTCTTGTGATAGAGTGAATTTTTTTAAAAGATAACGATCTTTTTATATGAGGTATGCAGTAAAAAGTAAAATAACAGACAAAGAGAAATAAAATAATAATGGGACAAATAATTTCTTGTAGAATGTGGCAATGCGTTCAAGATGAAATAGCTGATCTATTAATTGTAGAATAAATAGGCTGCGGAATTTCTAAAGATAATTAATCTTTTGTGTGATCTTATATGCGAAATGTTATTGACTTACTTGTCCACCCACTTTTCCTGCATTTAAGCGAGGCAGATCAGTGAAACACGAGGAACAAGCGTTACTTCCCCAGACGCTGTCATTTCTTAGATCTCTTTCGAAATGGAAGGCTGACAAGTTATTGTTCAAGATTTGATATAAATTGTACGGTAAATCGTTATGGCTACAAACATAATGGTTAGAGATAAATACATTTAATTAATCAAAAAGGAAAAGACAGGATGCAGATGCGATAAGAACGCGAAATAAAATTGACCTTATTGATTGTTCGTTTGATTCATATTTTACAAGAAATCTTGATATTATTTTTAAAATTTGTGTTTGGAATATGTAAGAAAATATTAGCACAAAAGATCTGATAAAATTTAATTTGTATATCTTCAATCTAATTGATATTTGATTAACGTAACTATCAGTTTGGAGATTATTCGTTAGCAATTAATGTTGTTTTTAAATGATATCGATGGAATAAAAATAGGTCGAAGTCATTCATTTTCTTATACGCACATTTCCCAATTATATGATTGAATTACCCATCAATAAGAGGCGCCGAATCGAGAGCGTCCCGACCTTTAAAGATATTCACGCTAAATCCTACGGTTAATCCGATCACAAACAGAAGAATTGACAGGCAAACGGCGACATTAATATATACCATTTTCCCTGTACAGTATCGAAAGATGATGTCTGAAAAAGACGAAAATGAAGCAAAGTTAGAATTTTTGTTACAGAGAAAGCAAGGCTATTTATAAAATAATAATTTTTAACAGAACAGAATAATGTACTCTAGTAAATTAAATAATGTTGTAACAGTTGTTTTCTTCCCGCATATTTCGCGATTTCGCATCACGAAATGGTATATAGCTTCCACGTGGAAGTTATATACTATTCAATAGGAAGGTATATACCTTCCAATATAAATTATTATTATATATATTAGAGAAATAAAAACACACAATATATATAAAATACATATTAATTTATATTTTACATTTTCTTTTAAAAAATATTTAAAATAAAAAATGAATGATATGTAAAAATTTTACAAAATGCAAAATCCATACAGCAATACATACACACATATATCTTATTATTACAAATTTTATAAATTTTTAATTTAATATTTTTAATTACTGTTAAAAATGCAGAAAGAGAGAGAGATAAAACAGAATTTTTCAAAGCTGCTTACACCATGATTCAATAATAGAATGTTTACATTTAATCGTAATTATTCATTTATTTATTTATTTAATTAACGGAAGTATGCACACTTGGTTCATGAATAATAAACGCTTTTGATTCAATTAATACACTTATGTGTTGATTAGTTATTAGTTATTGACGTTACCAATAATATATCAGTAAGCATATAGGGATAATCATCGTTTCAAATGTACTCTCTTAATAATTTAATGTTTGACAATTGCTGATATAATGCGAATCGGGATAAATCTGAATAAAATGTATAAAATATGTGCAGAGATGTACTTTAGTTTTATTTTCATGTATAGATTCCTATATATTTTTTACATTGCCATATATGCAGCTTATATATATAAAAAAGGAGAAAGATGATGAATCCAAACGTATAAAAATTAATTTGTAACAAATCCGGTAATAAAATTTGAGCAAAATATTAAATAGAGTTTCTAAGTGTATCTCATTTGATCAATTTTTTACTAATTATACTAATCATACTAATTATTAATTACTACTTGCAGATATGATAAAGTTTATATAAAAGATATAGAATGAATTGAGAACAATCGAGAATAAAACAGATCAAGCGAAAGAAAAATCACTTACTATGCGTCGATAGACAATCAAAAAGTGATATCAAGCCAAAATTGTAAGCGGTATTTATATATTGTATAATAGATATATCTATCATAAAAAATCTGATAACTGCATTTTCAATTATTAATCAAGTATCTGTGCCGTAATCCTCGATAAGTCCGAAAAAAATCGCGGAGATTAAAATTGTGATATTTGCTTGTCTCGATATCAATACATCATTTAACGATTATTGTTAAAATATTTTAACATTGTTTTTTTCTCACCTAATCAAAATGGATGAGTCTTTCTGAGATGACTCTTTAAATTACTATCTTGAAACATCAAATTTATAGATTTTTATTACAATAATGATATTATCGATAAATCAAATAATCTAAAATTGCCAAAAAATTGAATTTTTAGTATGATACGTGTATTGTAAATATGATGAAATCATTATACTTACAATGTCAGAAAAAAATTTACTAGTATCACGTTAACAACTGAATGTTATAACATCGTTCGGCTAAAGGCACGAATCGACGCTTGCTAAGAATTTATATATACCGTTTTGAAACTTTCATCATAATTAGATTATTAATTTAATTAAAAGTGTGAGTCGTAACAACTGCACTGTAATTAAGTATAATTTATTCCAAACGTATCATAATTAAGTCTTTTTGCTTCAATCGCACGAAAATTTAATTGCACAAATTAATCGAATTTTTCGATATGTTAATTCACTTAATACGAAACCGATAAAATAAAAAAACTGTGTATATATATATATATATATATATATATATATATATATATATATATATATACACAAACTCGTGGTAATATCAGCTTATCGCATTAAATAGCATATCGAATCATCTTTTCGTAAAAGTTTCCATTGCGCTTGATATTTCTGGATTTTCTCATTTTGATAAGGGACAAGAATAACCGCTTAGTAATCACACACATATACGCATACAAACATGCACGCTTATTATTATTTAATAAATAAAATTTAAATTTAGTATAAAGTTTTATATTTATATATATATGTAAAAAGAGTACATAGACACATAAAGTATATTTTTATTAGAATTAATTATTTTATATTACACATAAAAATACCGATAACCGAAACCGATAACCAATCTGCAATGACGCGCTAAGTTTTGAAACAGACACAGAGATGCGGTCCAAAATGATTATTGGCAACATATTGTGCATTTCAAAAATTGTTGTTTAATATTTGTCGAAATATATTTTATCGAGTATTATGCCCTTATGAATCAATGCGATAAGTACTAGATTCACCCATGTCGAACAGTAACGAAGCATTCCTCCGACGATGCTAAGATCAAGCGACACACTGTTGAGCCATATTGCGACATCGCTTTGAAACGCCACTTTAGTATGTAGTTCTAATATACATACATATATGTATATGATAGAGCTTTATGTGATGATACATTAGCTTATAATAGGTACCTGCTATGTTTGATATCTCGCTTAAGAACGACAAAGTCTGTGATTTATGTAGCAGTGTTGCTCCCGCAGCAAAGCGCTCTTGATGAAAACTGTCTTTCTCTATTTCTTACTGTATACATTCATTATAAACAACTTGATAACGAGGCTGATTGAACTTTTTTTATATAAGAAACGTTATATAATGAATACGCTTAAGCGCGGATGATGTAACCGCGCTCTTTTAATGTTTATTTTTGTTTACCATTCATTGGCAATTGGACATTTCTTCCTGTTAGTCATTCTAAATAATGCATAATCGGCTATTATACTAGAGGCTATTCTATATCATTAATTAAAACCATAATAATTTTGATAGATTTGGATTTTACGAGATTGTAAGAACGCGTGCAAGAACAAATTCTATATTTTTTTCCGATATTTGGAAATGCGATAATTTATTTAAGATATTTTTTATATGATATTTACATTACAATTTTATATGATTATGCATTATATCAAATTGTCCAATATATTAAATACAAATATTGGATAAAAAGATATCTACATTAAAAAAAAAGAAAGCGTGATGATTCGAGAGAAGAAAGGTGTTAAATTTAGCAACAAGTGATAAGATATCAACGGTCTTCTATATTAGCAGCTGGTATATAGCCAACAGTTACTAAAATAGTTTGTGAAATATAGATAATGATAATTCATAATGATAATTAGTAGAACATGTGTTTTACGCAAAGCTAGTTTGGAATTTCGTATTTAATCATTATTAAAGTTGAAGTATTTATTTTACCGATTATATATATTCTCATAATTTGTTTCTGTGTATAATTCATAAAGATGACATTATATGATGAATATATTTTGTTTAGGAAATATGGTACTATTGCATAACGAGCTTAAATTTGTAATTAACAAATTAGATAATTAAAAAATTAACTGATTTCTAATACATTTCAAATAAAATATTTATGATTGTTGTGACACGGAGAATATAAAATAGGAGGATAACGCCGATATTTCGATATAAATCTTTATATATATGTAAAAAGATATTAAATATTTAATTATTAAATATATTAACACTTTTGTGTTTTATGTATATAATACTATTAATTAAAACCATTAGAACAAATAATCTTCCTCTAAATATTTTTTAAATGTCGTTCAAAAGCTTAATAAAAAAAAAATTAAATTAAATTAAAGAAAATTAAATTTGATATAGCCATTTCAATTTACTCTGTATAGAAGTTCTTTTAAAATTACCACGTATTTTGCACGATTTACTGTATGTTCTACGTTTCATGGGTAAAAGAAAGTGCGAAGTTTGCTACACGAAAAGTAGAAATCAATTAAGATTACTATCAATATCATACACGTTATGCAATGTGTTTATTAATTTCTTTTTCGTGCCAAATGAAAATTTCGCAGTAATGTCGAAATATTCTTTGGATTCTCTGGAGAGTATTGAGGAAGATTCATTGGAAAAGAGTGATTTGATGAATAATAATAGTGATAATGATAATAACCTCGAAGCAATCAAATCCGTTGATAAATTTGTCAAGGACACTTCACTTCATTTAAATCCAATATTAACGACATTGCACGGAATAAAAGGTACGAAAGACGTAAAATAAGTTTTGCAGACTCGAGTTCGTGAAAGAAGGATTTTAAGAATAGCTATGTAATATAATAAAGTATATCAACGTATTTTTTTGACAAAGAACTTTCCGTTTTGTTCTTGTGATATTTTTATAAAATTATACACGCCAAATTAATCGTCATAAATTAAAAATAGAAAGAACTTACGATGTATAATGCAACAAGCGCAATAGTGTGAGATTTTTAATTGAAATCAAATCTCTTTATCTCTTTAAAATTTCCGAAAAGTGATACTCCGGAATTAAAATTTTATATTCCCATATTGTATGGGAAATATCCTTTTTTTCTTCTCATTAGCGGGAGATAATTGCGCGCGTTCGTATGTGTGTGTGTGTGTGTGTGTGTGTGTGTGTGTGTGTGTGTGTGTGTGTGTGTGTGTGTGTGTGTGTGTGTGTGTGTGTGTGTGTGTGTGTGTGTGTGTGTGTGTGTGTGTGTGTGTGTGTGTGTGTGTGTGTGTGTGTGTGTGTGTGTGTGTGTGTGTGTGTGTGTGTGTGTGTGTGTGTGTGTGTGTGTGTGTGTGTGTGTGTGTGTGTGTGTGTGTGTGTGTGTGTGTGTGTGTGTGTGTGTGTGTGTGTGTGTGTGTGTGTGTGTGTGTGTGTGTGTGTGTGTGTGTGTGTGTGTGTGTGTGTGTGTGTGTGTGTGTGTGTGTGTGTGTGTGTGTGTGTGTGTGTGTGTGTGTGTGTGTGTGTGTGTGTGTGTGTGTGTGCGTGTGTGTGTGTGCGTGTGTGTGTGTATTACAAATAATAAAAAGACAATGGCGCTGAAAAATGATGAAGCAATGCTCTGCGTAATGCAATTCGATTTCTCGTAACCCAGGAAGCCGCGGCTTTTGCGGACGAACAAACGAGTTCCCGGATATCGCGCGCTAATTAATTAATGATTGGCGCATAGTAGCGTTGACTTACCGGCGGTCGTGGGGAAGTCGATCGAAAGTTCGACGGTAGTTTGAGAGCACGGAACCGAAGCGAGCGCAGAACTGAAGGCGATCGATCGCCTCGTTAACGACAGTACTAATTATATAATGTAAAACGTAATATCTCTGGTCGAGACTCGTTCGCGGTAATGTAAAACTCCGCGGAATAATTAAAGCGACGAGCAAAGTTAGACGGAATAAGGCAGAGCGCAGGAATGTAACACGAATGGCAAGGAAATCCGCTTATCGATCTTAGCAGGAAAAATGGATAAAATAAAAGTGATTTTATTATGTTCCGGAAGAAAATGTTAGAAACTTTAAGCGATAAATCAATATTAAACGTTAGCAGAACAGGCCATACTACATATGTTTCTGTCGCATAAATAGACGATATTTGGATGCAAGTAATGTATAATATAATGTAAATGTAGATATTAATAGATACTGACAAATAGAAAATTATACGAATGCACATTACATATTACATCACTATAAAATGTCAAAAAGAGTGTTTACTAGCTATAAAAAAATACGGACTTATTTAGATTTTATGTAAATGCAGCTTCGACATATAGAAAATATTATTTTATATATATATATACATACATCTAATCTCGTGTTCTGACAACACTTTAGACAATACGACAGAGCCCAATGGGACCGTACGTGGGGACAGGTGCGCGAAAATAAACGGCGGCAGAAATTCGATAACTGCGAGCGGAAGAAGATTCGTCCAACGACGACAGGAGAGCAGCTCGACGTGGAACGAATCGCGGCTTCGTATAAGAAAGGGGGACGATGTCGTTGGAAAATGTGAAAAGGAAGAAGGCGACGCGAATCGTCGTTGTTGTCATACGTCGACGGAGCGATGTTCCCCGGAGGTGCAAAATTCTTCGTCAAAATGTAACCTGCGCAGCAGCGGGAGCAACGCGAAGGTCGACAAAAAGCTTGGTAACGTATTCGCACCGTGGAGTCGACCAGAACCGGCTAGGCCTGGTTGGACCTCGTATTCGGAGCTTTATCGTCGTAGATTCGGTTAGTCCTTAATCAAATGAGACTTCTCCTTCACGCGGAATAATGCCGAAATGCGCCACCAACCCCGTCTCCACCACCTTCTCACCGCCGTCGGCGGTCCCGATAAAAAGGGACGACACGAAACGATGCAATTTTCCCCGAGGACGTTTACTTTCTTTCATGATTAGAAGCGGGGTGTGTTCGCGCCATGGGAGAGACTGGGTGGAAGGGACGAGGGGAGATTCTCAATCCGGCGAACGAGTCTCGCTGGATAACTTGACGTTGTCGTTTTCTTTTCTAAAGTGGCCAGATTTTTAAATTGCAAAAGTGAGAGGCCAACAGAATTCGTATCATCTGCAACATCTCTTCCGCATGAGAAACATAGAGACAAATGTACCAATTCAAGAGTATTTTCATGAATATAAAGATTAAAATCATTATTTCAGAAATGCATTGTATAAAAGACGATCTATCTTTTTTATAAAGTAAATTTTATAATAGAATTATTTTTATGTACAGAGGAATTATTGATATTGATTTATAAATGCAAATGTGCGAGATTCTCTTTTCAGAAAAGAGTAGCTTCTTATATATCTCGCGCGAGTCTCATGTTAATTTTTGTTGGAAACTTTCTCTCTGTCGTATACATGAATTTTGATTAACATTAATGCCGACACAATCAGGAATATTAAATCGTATGTTTGAATTTTATTTGAAATATATCGTTGTAAAGCATGGAATTTTATTTTGCGAAAGGATCATCGCGAAAGAGATTCTACTGCGACACAATGTAGGCATAGCTACCACAGTTTCTACATATTACGATACAGTAAAGTTGTACAATGAATAAAAGTGACATTTTTATGAAAGAGTATTAAAGTATTCGTTTCCTGTAAAGTATTTGGAACTTCTCGGAATTGCTTTACCCGGTTATGTTTCTTTAGCATAGACTATCCTTCGATTATAAAGATAACATTGTTTAATATGCAAAAAAAAAAGTCATATTAAATAATTATTTAAATAATTATTAAAAATAATTATTAAGTAATTCGTGTTATTAAAGAATAATTAAATATTCATTTACAAGAGATACATATTCTCTCTCTTTAAGAAAATAAAATTAATTATATTATATATATTATATATTTTTATCTCTAATTCAAATAAAATAAAATAAACTAGATTAGAAAAAAATTATCTAATTGAAGTTAAAATTATAACTTAGTATTATATTTATGAAAATGTAACTCAAATGTGGCACATTTTTCAACCAAATACTCCTTTTTTTGAGTGAAATAAGATTTTAAAAACACCAATCAAAAACATATGATAGTGTCCCTACTATCTTTGCTTTTAAAAATTCTGTCATCTAGAGGTATGACGTGCGAACTTTTCAGCATTATTCTCTTCAACAAAAAGCCGTTCCTATCTCGAAAAGTTGATAGCGTCATTTCTCATGTCACTGGTCGTCGCTTTTCACGTCACTTTTCCTTTTTGCATGGAATCCATTCTTTTGTTTGTACCGACGAATGTAGAACATAATTCATAATTAAATAAATCAGAACATCTGGTGCATGCAGCCGTTTCTCACGTTCTCTGACAATGTTTGTTCGCCGTTACGTTCTGAAGGCTAATTTCGGCAATTTCGCGTGTCGCGCTATTAATATGAAAAGTTAAAGTTCGCCGTTCTTTTTTTTTTGTTTTCAGGCATCCCGAGGCGTCCGCGCATTCGGTCTCCGGAGGATTCCACCCTGTCGATTTGCGGTGACAGCCAGCCCAGGGAGCTCAGTCTGGACGAGGGTTGTTCATCCCTTCCAGGCACCTCAAGGGACGACAGTAGCGAGCTCAGCTTCTATCGTCGCTTTATCGAAGGTCACGTTACTCGTACAACGCACGTTACACAATCCTGCGAGATACCGCATCGAGGAATACTTTCAAATATCTTCTTTCCAGGAGAGCAATGTGAACATAACAACTCGGACAAGTTGAAGAAACCGGTATATCGTCCGTATACCATCGAGGAGTATAGGAGTTTATCGATGCCAAGGCCTGATCGATCTCTGGGTCCTGATAAGGACGAAGTGCAAATAAAGGTACACGTGTTTTTACGAAATAATAATAATCTGATTTATTATTATTTTCATTATTATTATTAATTCCGAGATATGTCAAATACTAGTTGAGCAGCAAAAAAAGGAAATATATATAATACAGTATAATACGACAAAATTATAAAATAACACAATAAAAAAGAGGTATTGCGAATATATAAAATAGAAATATAAAATAAAAATATATTTGATTCGCGCGATTATTATATTTGATATAGAAAAAAATAAGTTTTTAATAGTTCATTTTTCGTTATACATTATAAGTTACAGTTACATAGAATTCTGACATATTTAAAACGCGCGATATTTCTCCGACGTTTCTCTATCTATAGATAGAAAATCGGGATCAGATTGTTGAAGTGAGATTTAGAGGCACGGCACGCAATTCTCATTTCCGAAAACTTATCTGTCGCCCGCGCGTTCGATCAAAGTTTCCGGGACAAGGAAAGTTTCCTCGCTTCGATAATTCACGTTTTCTATATTGCTCTCTTGATAATGAGTATAAAAGTATTTTATATTACTCGAGAACGTCATTAAAACTTGGCGTGCCAAGTTCGCTTGTGCTTTTATCGCGAAATTTATCTTCGCCCGTTTCTTTTATCCTTATCCTTTTATCTCGCTAGATGTTTATTGCTGCGTCTTCGTCGTTAGTGTCCTCGATGTGAGGTAATTACGTTACGGACTGGATCGTACCGAGAGTACGTACGTTAATAAACAACGTTGGCCCGACGAAGTTACACTGTTACGACGTAGGAACGTAACACCGTGATTCGATTAATGCGATAATTCGATTAATTCTTCGGTATCATCGATGCTCATCGTCGATGCAACTCGTTACAGCTCATTGCCTCAATGTAGCTCAACGTTTTGCATGCAAAACTTCTATAGACAACTTTGACAGGAAAGTATAGGGTAAAGCATATCTATTTTTCGAATACTGACCGTATAGTAAGGGATCAATTTGAATGGATTCGGCTGAATAACACAAAAATACGTGCGAAGTTTTTTGACATGAAATAGACGCTCGATTCGAAAAATGGGAATTTCATTTCGCGATTTTATTTCGCGCAAAGCTAGCCTGCTCGTAAGTTGCTACAGGAAAGGTTTCTGTCGCCGGGTAAGCGAAGCGAAGGAAACTCCGCCGCGTCGTATTTGCGAAGACCCGACATCGCGCAGTTAATACTTTCATGGAAGACGTAGCACTTCTCTGCGAAGGAGTTGCCTCGACAACAAGCACGGCTTCGTAGCTTCAATTTAATAAATACGCGACTCTTGTTCCCGAGGCTTGGGCGTGCTATTTTCACTGGCGTCTATTTCCTATTTTCTCGGCGCGAATATGCAATATTGAATTAGAGGCTGCATACGACGAATTGTATTCCCGGCAATTGTGTACGACGAGTGTCGATGAGCGTCGT
>NW_021848499.1:1122599-1177225 GCF_003651465.1 Formica exsecta | reverse complement strand
ACGACGAGTTTCGATTAGCGTCGTGACAGTGAATCTTCTCCGTCCGTTTGTTCCATCTGAAAGATGCGCGCGGAAGAAACGCGTCGCACTTTATCGCGGAAAATTTAATTCGGGAAGTATTTTAATCCATTAATTGCGATAATCGCTTCAGTGTAAAAGTCGAGATACATACATCTCTCTTAACAGTGAAATTATCGTTTCCATTGTTTTATCTTACAATTAGTAAATTGTTAAAATTTTAATGAAATCTTGAATTGTTCCGCACAAAATCTTTAATATTTCTCATGAGATTTTTTATAGTTTCATTAACTCAGGATTGTACTTTTTTCTCGCGTGTATTTCTTTTCTTTTTATGTGCAATCCAATCTCTTGTCGATTTTTCCAGATGTGAAAGTATAATATATAATTTGTGTCTTAGTACCTCGGCATCTTTATGCTTTCAGACTTTCTTACCTAATACTTACAGTTTATCTACATTTTACTGCTTTAGTGCATCTATATTTCTTATATGAGTGGTCCCTCTCAACGCATTTGCCCTAAATCGTCAATAATCCACGCACAAGTATTACTATTTATATTATTACAACTATAACAGGATTCTGATGTATTTTCTAGAAAGGATATACATATTTCATATTTCTGATAACGAATGATCCAAATTTCTTAAATCAAATATGCGGTAAATAAAACATAGCCAATATCGCTTTTTTAATGAAATATCTAGATCCATAAAATATATGATATTTTATAGTTGTATCAGCACATATTCTTCAGTTTTCGAGTTGTCAAAATCGCAGAACTCTACGCGAGACGGCAGGTGCGCGATGAGAAAATAGCTGTCATCCTCATAGGACGTAGTAAATTTTCCGTAGTCTTTGAGCGCTTCGGCCCGCGAGGGCGAGCGATCTGTAAATTTTTCAGGGTTTCTCCATCGCGGCCGGCGAAACGCGATAGCGGGTTTACGGCGCGCGAGAGTCTTTCTCATACACCATGCAGCATCTGGCCGCGGACCGATCCGTGTGTTTGAAAGAAAACTAGGATTCCGTGAGTTACGCTCCGTTGTACCGTTTTCGCGGGAACAATTTTAGCAGATTGGAAATTAAAATTTCACGCGGTTCCACACGGGAGCAGCCATCACCCGCCCTCGGAACGTCGAAAACCCTTTCTCTTTAAGCGCGCCTCGAGACAAGCGGAAATGCTTCGTTACTGCATCACGAGGGTTCCCCAACATCGTTTCCTAGAGCCGCGGGCGGAGATGGCGGGTGCACGGTAAAAAGTTTCAAGGTGTTTCACCTCCGTTGGATGAGCAAGGACGAGGTTTCCTTCTCTAAGCGCCGCGAGCGACCGGAAAACGAGCTCGATAAAACTCGTTTAGCGCGCATACACGTTTGCCGCACGTCAATTATATAAGTTACTTTAATTTGATATATATTTTTTATAAAAATGTATATTTTAACAAAATGTTCCAAGCAAGTTGAAGAAAAAATTTTTTTAGATTTTTTGTTGTAAAGTTAGATCAGTACAAAAAGTTTTAATTAAATATGCGAAAAATATTTCATCAATACGATATATAATTATAATTGATTGTATGGATTAATAAATTTAATAAGTATTATATTATAGATTAAAAGCATTGGAGATAGAAACAGCTAATATTGGTTCATTGTTTATTTAACTCAAAAAAAATTGCACTTTGCTTTGGAGTTTACTTTTTAGTTCATACTTTAATCAGAAAGATTTATATAAAATAAAAAGATGGTGCCCGAATAAAAATCTTTGGATTCAAAATCAACATCGAATAAGTCAAAGAACCGTATCACACGAAATTATAAAATACGCTCTATAGGAAGGCATCTTGCAAAAGGGCGGCGTCATGCCAATACGTTATCCGCAATTAGACGCTATAGAGAACCGCGACACGTAAAGCCGTAAAAAGCTTCAATTGCGCAATCGAACTTCGCCGATACCAGATCCAAGTACAGGCGAACAGGAATTTCCGCTCTAACGACGAACGCCGTGGAGAGAAGACTCGGAGGGACTTTTATCCGGGTGTTTCTTATATAAGCGCGCGCGCGCTCGTTGTACACTCGCAGGCTATTATCCGGGATTACTGGGTACGCCCAGGCACGGGAGCAGATAAGTACAGCAATATACGGGGGCAAATTTGTTCCCGACGAAGTCGCCGCCATCACTGCCGCCGCTGACATTGCCGTCATGGACAGTTTAAATACTTTAAATGAAACGCCGACGAAATGTCCGCGGATGACAGTGGTGGCTAAAGGGACACTGACAGAATGTCTATAATTAATGCCGATTTATTAGAAGATATTATGGCCGGTAATTACACGTGACGTTAACTAGTTTGGATCATGATATTAATATCGTGTCATTAATAAATATTCAATCAGATATTATTAAATGTTAAAATAAATCCATAAATGTGTGTTTAATTATTAATTAGTTTCAATAAGCAATTACTTTAATTTGTAATCATGCAATAGATTACGTTGTAAAGTGTTATATCTAAAATGTAAAATGTGATTATATATAGTACATATAATACTTTACTATGCTTTGCTCAGTCATATATATGCACGCGCGCACGCATCAGATACGCATATATACATATTTCATATGTAATTATGTGTATTGTTTTTAATAAATTATTATAATACAATAAAAAATCAATACTATATCATTATGATATCATTTAATAAATTTCGTATAGTAATATAATTCTGATTATATATATATATATATATATATAAGATGCGAAAAAGTATCATTGCATACAGTAAATATTATAAAAGCTTTTAACATATTATTCAGTACACAATTTCGGTGTTTATTTAATATTAATGGATGGCGCAACGCTTGTTCAAGTATCAAAAATTTGTGCTGTTATATTTAGATAAAATATTTAGATAATTATACTATTTTATACGATAATAATAATAAGAAAAATATAAAAATGGTTCGTTGGCTCATCTATTTTTTAAGCGTCATTTATTGTGACTGATGTGTTCCTGTCAGATGTGATCTTTTCTCGTCTTTCTCCTTCCATCTATCTGTTTCAATTGCTACCTTTATCTTTTCTGCCGTTTGCCACTCGGTCTATTCCGTTCTCTATTTCTTTTCGCTGTCCCATCCCCAACCTCTCTGCCGGTTTCTTCGTCATCGACTTCGTTCGATGAGTATTTGCATAATCTACTTTGTATCGGATTCGAGTGGGTCGATTTGGCAGCCGACGATTTTTGATGCAACTAGCTCGATCGACCTCACTGTGTCTGCAAAGACTCGTAAGCATGATATAGTTTGCAGTCACAAAGAAACATTTAATTCTTGTATTCGGCATCAAATATGGCTTTCATAATCTTGAAATTTCCTTTGCAAATATTATCAATATGTTTTTACCGATATATAAATGACGAGTTAGGATCAACCAAACGTGAATGTTTGTGTCTATTACAAGTTACGAGATTTTCACAATTTCTGATATTTGAAAATATTTTTGATAAGGATATTATTCACATACTTTGAATATTTTTGTGTTCAATAAATCTTTTTGGGTCAAGCGCCAATAATAATTGAATTAATATATTTGACGCTTCCGCTTTTAAATAGATCGGTATAAATTTTACTCGGATAAATTTTTGATACTTAAACAAGCGTTGCTGCTATTCATTTAATATTAAATAAACACGAAATAGTGTACTGAGTATGATAGGAGCTTTTATATGATATTTGCTGTATCCAATGTAATTATACTTTTTCGCATTTTTTGTATTTTTCGCATTTTAATCAGATTTATATTACTATACAAGATTTATTAAAGCATATCATGGGAATCTATAAGAAATGCGTAAAAATACAAATGATATATATTAGAGATATATGTACATCTCAACATTAAATTCAGACTTTGTTATACCTAGAAAGATATCACTTGTATGTCGTGTTTACTTGCACCTTCGTCGGTGTACGCCTCTTCATAGCAAACAGCAATCTATAACCACATCTGTCCGCAAATTTGCGGCCGCCAGTATACTCTTGTATGCACACAAGTGCAGACGTATGCGCGAGCCGCAGAGACTATCCCCTCGTCGCGCTGAACTTTCGCAAAAAGTAAATAAAGCCTTTAGTCAGACCTAGCGCGGCGGCATGTTTAGGTTGAAAGTTTCACTAGACCATACTGGTGGTAGTAGTAATAGTAGTAGTAGTAGTAGTAGTAGTAGCTTCAGGGGTTGTTTGTTGTTGCAGAGAGAATGGCTGATGCGCCGGAGATCGTACGGAGACTCGGTTAGCGCGCGCAATCGTGAGCAGATACTGCAACAAACGAGAAGACTCAAGGTACGAGACGATATATCCGCTCGTTTCGATGGCTTACCGATTACGGTTTATCTTAGGCATGAAGGGCTGAATCGATAACATTGACAACTATGCCCCATTCTTCCACAAGATTTGTCAAATATACATTGCTTTATACGTGACTGATCAGTTATTGCGCCATTTCTTCGCACGATAGTAATAAAGTCGAATTTTTTATTTGATTTGAATCTTTATTTTATTTTTCTCTTTGTTTATGTAGACTTTCAGATATTTTACATTACATAGGTTAACCCAAATAATTAGATTCTAAAATTAACATTTTTAATGAAATACTTGTGAATGTTATATTTCCCGTGTTCCCTTTTCATCCTATACATTATATTATTTAGTTATTTATTTAAGAAATTTGTATGTTAAAGAAAGAATATTCTAAACAAAACAAACGTAATATGGACCGATATAAAAATGCCGTACTTTACACAGCTAATTGTAAGCGTATTGCGCATTTTTATTTCTTATACGCAAGCTATCGAATCTTTGTTCGCGATCACGTGACATCCGGTTAGAATAGGCGTCTTATTTCGCTCCCGACAATGTGTGTACTCGATCGAGGAATCCGGGCATTATCGAAAACGAGATTCCGGAAAGTTCAATTCGACACCCACGCATATCTGAGAATCCGTAATTGCGTTTCTGTAGAGGTTCGCTTTTCCGCTTCGCGCGGCGAATCGTTTGTAAGTACAATCGCGTTGACGACCATCCGACGGAATATAATGCCGAAAAAAAATAATGGACGAGGCAAGAGTCGCGGTTCGTGCTTGATAAATTAGCATCGATGGCATTCGGCTCCGTTACGGTCGATATTTAATTGCCAATTAGAGGATGCAAAAGAGGCATTGCTGACGGGCACTAGCTCGTTTTACCCAACGCACTCATGAAAGTCAAGCCTCGTAATGACCGGCCGCAAGATTTATAAATGAAATTAATTACGTACGTACCACTCCGCGTTAACAATGCCGGGACCGCGTTTTTCTTTTCTCTTCCCTTCTATATTCTATCTTCTTCTTTCCAGCAGCATATCTTGTTCTGACGCTAGTCATTACCCATTTGCTTTCGCTGATATATCAATTTCTCATTTAATTGTGTGCGACAGCGATTCAATTATGAAATTTTAATAACTATTATTCTATTTATTCCTGAGATCAGTTGAGTCGTAACGAGTGATTAGTATAATAACATATATTAGCAGATTGAAAATAAAGATCAACTTTATTATTCGATTTTCTAATGAATTAAAGAAATATAGCTATATATTGAATTATATGCTCATCTTATCATTTTATAAAATCTATCAAGCTAGATATAATTTTACTATTATAGATTATTATTTTTATATAGATTATACTTTTCTTGCTTTTGTTTTAATCTGATTTATATTTTCAATCCACACGCGCAGCGGTGGCGCTGGCACATTCCGATATCCTTATGAATGAAATTTATTATACATCAAGAACAGAGAGGTACGCTAGAAAAGACGCGTTGCGATTCGCAAGATGAAAGATATCAGGAACGCGCGGCGGAGAGAGTCTCGTTGCGAGACAAAATATTCATAACGGTAGAATGAAATTCCGTCGGGTCGTATCCTCCATTCGCGCGCTCCATTCCCTAGATACAATTCCGGGAATAACTTAGTTTCGTATCGGCCACGGCTAAGTCAATTGCACTTTGGCAACTTGTATTCAATTATTCCATTTCAACCGGGAACGCGCTCACGATCTGATCTCGCGAGATTACAAAGGTTCGAGCTTAACGATTATTCGCGCGGAACACCATGCCGTGGTTGCTACTACGTGTGTTTCCACTTGGCCGATCCAACGCCGGAAGAATCAACTGTCTGTACAGGATGGTATCATCTCATGATGGTATAGCTCTACGTTAAGGGACACCTTTTACTTAAACTTTGCAAATTATAAAAGTAATGGAAATTTTACGTTACATTGATTCGCAAATAGACGATACATAATATTACATATCAGGATTTCTTTTATATTTCGCGTATTATAAAAATATAATGAATGTTTAAATTTCGCGTATTATAAGAATAATAGACAAATTTGCGTTGCTTCGATTCGCAGATGTAGACGCGCGAGTGACGTAAACGCGCAGTGAATCCGTCCAATTTCCTCATGCAAATACCGTATCTTGATCAAGGTTATAGAGACAATTCACAATATTGTTTTAACATCCATTGGAAGCTCCGTTAATGAACGTACACTGGTTTGTTTACATTTCTTGCACTTTAATGAATAATGCTCTAAATTAGAGATAAAATACTTATGTGATCTGAATAACAAAAAATTAAATTTGGTCTGTAATTCTTTGACTGTCTATCACTGTTACGGTTTCCGGTTTTGTATGTATAATGCACATTAAATATTTTATTGTTTCATTGTTTTGAAAATTATTATTGAATTTCTCTTTTACTATCTTTTTGCGTATGATTTATTCGTTGCCAAGAGCTTTGATTATGCCATTAGGTTCGCATACTGCATATAGATATAAGATGCGATTGATGTGTCAAGTTCGCATAACGAACGAGCAGTGGCCGTATAGAAGTAACCCTCTCCGAAGTGCCGTTATCCGCACATAAATTCAATTATACGTACAAAGCTACTACTGCGGACCGCAACGACCACGAGCATAGGCAGAAATTGAGGGAATAAGAGGGAATAGCGGCGCTCCGCGCACATGGATGAACCTATGTTATGCTTCTCGCAAGGAGAAGTAGCCTCGTGATTCGCATACTACAGCAGACAAATTTCATTTGCAATGTATTTCCTATGCTTGTATACGATACGCATCTCTCTTATTCGCCGACATTGGCTGATATCGATCTTCTCACAATGAAGGAGAAGCTGCGATATTAATTGTTATTAAACGGGTTCGCCGATTAACTTTAATCGCAATTTAATTTAATCTCTGCTTCTTTTTAATTCTCTGGTTCTAAGAAAGGATAAAAGTTATTTTTTTTATAATATTTAATTTCCAGAGACAAAATATTATATTTGTGTCCTCCATATACACACACATACACACACACAAGCTTCCTACATTTCTTTATTTTATATAATATAAAAAATTAATACTCTAATACAAAATCTTATATATGTATATATAAATTGTTTTTTTAACATCGATGTATATTATATTATTTATTTTATTTGTTATACATATTCGGAGTCTATTCGTATTTCTAAAGTAAAATAAATGATGCTTATCTATATTATTTTCGCTGGAAAAGACTCGCGAAACTATCGACGCGAGTCAAAGTATAAAATCACAGTCCGTGAATATCATTTGATTCTTCCGTCTTTTCTTTCTATTTATTCGATCAAAGCGACCCCCCCACTCGTCCCGCGAGCACTTATCCTCTTTGTGTTCACAGTCGAGACGCGCCATCGCTCAAAAATGTTTCTTGCCCCCTTTGAAGGATCGGAACGCTGCCGCCTCAAAGGTAAATTGAGCTCTTTTGCGACCTCGTTCTCCGATACTCTAGCTGACTTTTCTGCTGTGCAATTATTCGTGTATCTCCGTAATGGAGTGGAGAGACTGAAAGAAGTCGCGCGGCAAGATCATCGTTGATAACATTGTCTCGTTTATTTCAGGATCGTGAAAACTCAAGGATCCCTGAGACGGACTGCGCGATGCAAGAGAGTCTCTTAAAGTGTCCTGTCAGATATCCGAAGGAAAAGGAAGTCATCACGAGCGAAGCATTGCCGTCCCAAGAGGTCGAAACGCTCGAGGAAACGCCGAATTTCAGTTCGTCGCTCGCTTCATATAACGTTCTCGAAGACCCGTACTTGGAGACGCTGCAACAGCGTCACTTGCAGGAGAAGAAATTGGCGGATCGTCTTATGCGTCAAGCATTAAACTCTTGATCACGACTGGTTCAGGTAAATAGAGCGTTCAGGTAAATAGATAAAAATCACTATAACTTTTTGATAATTCCTTTTGTGACTTACATGCGACTATTCTATTTAACGGTCTATTTTTACAACTGCAAAACAATATTTTATTACTGCGATTCATTTTCCGTCACGTTATCGTACATTTGTCCATCGCATCCTGTTTACACATATTTTATACTCGTAGATCTATATCTTCTACCACATATTTTTACATCTATTTGAAATAATCCGCCATATATTACAACATACGACAAATGTGTACGTCTTAAATTGCATGGCCCAGTTCAATTTGAAAGCGATATTAATTATTACGGTTTGCTGTACACGGATAGACTCGCTATGCGTTTATGAAATATCGCAATATCGACCATTCGTTTCCACAAATGGACGGCTTTATTTTCGTGTCATGATCCGTTTCTCGTAAACTGATCCGGTCACCTCTCGTCAAGAACTTCTATACTTCCATACTTTGTCACATGCGTGCTTATATTGTCGAGACGCAGTTGGCAGACTTGGCAGGTCGACGAGATGCCCGTAAATAAATTGCACTTGTACCCGTGAGATTAGTCTGAGGATAAAATATTTAAACTTAATTCCATCCGAATAAATAATTCACTCAATGTTCTGGCGCTTCGTATGCCCCGCTATATCCGTTACCCCCTTGATGCCGCGACGAAACGAGTTGCGACAGTAATATGTATGGACGTAAACGCAACATATATATATATATATATATACACAAATGTGTTATAAAATATTTCTATAGCAGAGATATTTCTATATCAGATTGTCTTTTGATGTACTATTATAGAAACTTGAAATCTTAATTGCGAAAAGAAAAAGCGGGTCACTTTGTTAATGATGTCGAATTGTGTTCTTTTACATTACGCGATAATCTTAGCCAAAAAGAAAAAAAGCCAAAAGTTTTAAAAATTTTACGAATATATCGTTCAATTTTATTTATTTTTATTTGTGAATCGTATTATATTTACTATGTTTTTAAATATCTACTTCTCTTTTTTTTACGATGTGCGCTTTTCAGAATGCATGCAGACGAACCCCTACGGTATGCAATTGTATACCAAAAACTTGTCTCTCTCCGCACGGTTCTAGAATTATTCAAAGTTCTTTCCACCTAGAGAACGATGATCGTACAGAAAATGAGCGTTCTTGCCAAGAGCAGCGAATCGCACACGGGATAGTTGGAACCGACGAGTACCAAGAGAATATTTTTATCGGCCATGATCCACATGGCGTTTTACGCAGCCGAGTTAAACTTAAAGATCCGGAAAGTCAGCGAAAGTAAAGTGTTCGTTCCCATCGTGTTGCGGCTGCTCTTCTGAATATGTAAATGCGCTACTGTTGTTCTCCTGGAAGATGATTCCGCTGCCACGGTCACGGCTAAATCTGTTATTACGCTTCTATAATCAAGCGCTGTGTTTCTGGACAATATATTCATCGTCCGCGGCTGAAATTACTTTCGCAGGTTTCGCATAGAGCCCAACGTTACTCACTTCTCAATTTATCGAGTCTGAAATTAATAAAATATATAAAATTTTTAAATGAATTTATATATATCTGCATATATAAACATATAGGTATATACAGTAATAAAATCATATATATTGCATATTTTTTTAAACTTCAATTTCGGGAAGCATTAATTTATAATACGCGAACATAACTTCGTATAATCCATATGGCTCTTGTAAAAAAACCATATACATCCACTCGGATCATTTGAGCGTAAAGAGCGTTAATCTACATCTTGTAACCATATAATTTCCTATAATAATGCTCAACTTCTTACGTTCGCGCAATTGCACGATGAAAATTGCGATGTGTTTTATCGTCTTCGATTAAATAGTCTTGTATTAATCCGCAATAAAGAGGAGAGGGTAGTTCTCGAAGGGAGAGAGAAAAGAAACAAAGTGTCCGTATTTAAACCTTCAGTTTCTGCGGCAGCTCTTTATATAAATGGATAATGGTTCTACAACGGTCGGCTGGGTTCCTAGAACGGCGAATATGTACGTTACTACTGCCGAAGGGCAGTTCATTAACTGCCAGACGCCGGGTTCGATGAGAGAGTTACGGCTCGGAAGAGATAGAGGCGAACTGGCGTGCGCAACGTGGCTTTGAAGTGGCGAGCGCCTCGCGGGCGTCCAACGCGGAATAATAGGAATTATCTCCTATTTCGCTCGGTTCGACTCCCCTTTCCTCGCACTTCCTTCCTCTCCTTCCCCCTTCTTTCTCTCTCTCCCCCTCCTCCCCGCCCATTCGTTTATGCCCATCCGTCCCTCGACACGCGCTCATCCATACAAGGATACCTGACGCTCTGTTGATTGGGACGCTTCAGGCGAAGCAATAATCGCGTCGGTTACCCGACCCTATGAAAGCTGTCTTAATGAATCGACGCCAGCGTCTTCCCTACGCGCGTATTCATACCATATTGTCCTGCGGTTCAACGATATAGTCGCGACAGACGAAGCAATTGTCGGCTCGTACTAATTACGTCAAGAAACAAGGCGATACATTTCTATATTTCTATATTCAATATATCGATACGATAAATATAAATAGATCGAAGGAAAATATATATAAATTTATATTAATATATATAAGTATATAAAATAGGCCATCATATTTTTCATAAAACAATATTGTCACACATTGGTAAATATTATTGACTTATACCTTGCGAGCTGCAGTGATAATAGAGATTGTATTATTTCAGAACAAATCATTAACACTTAAATATACATCGCCCTTTATTGTGTGCGATGTACTCAATATCGCAGCTTGTTGATCGCTTGTAAATCGCGGCTGTATCCTCGCGTAATAATTTAAATCCTTTTTTTTTATTTTTCTTAAGAAACGCTTTCAGCTATAACGCTATTAATATTTTCCGCGTTATTAATATATACCGATATAAGCTTTATGCAAAGCTTTGTAATGTAATGTAGCTTGAGAAGTGTGCGCGTAATTGCTCGCAGCAATCGGTTACAAACAAATTATGATTATAGCATTTTATCTAACGACAAATTATGATCATAACATTTTATCTAACGACACTCTACCGAAATAATTATCAATAATGTAATTATCGCTCGCTTAATGCATAAACAAAGTTTCTAGAGCAAGAGCGATGATTTTATACATATTTTACGCTTCCATAAGTTTGTATATTTCATAAATGTCCGTGCAACCGACGATGGTTTTTTCCTAATTGCGGATTCATCGCACGTTGATTCGCCCACTCTGTTGCGTTGTCCCGTTAATTATCGGTGCTGGTCATCACTCTGCCTGGCAATTATTAACGAATAAATCTAATAATTAACAGTGTTTCACATTAATGGCCGCGTCGATATACGGATGATTATTTATGTAAACCGCGATTATTTATGTTTTAATTGTGGCGCGTTTGTTATCGCACATCAGGTACGAGGTCCTTTTTGTGACGAGCTAGCCGACATAAATTCGTATCATGCTAATGGCTTTTGCATTAATACTAACAATAAGAACATTAAGTTTAAATAATAATTATTAATTGTTATTGTGTTTGCAAATATTAAGAGAAACATATTGTTATTGATTGGATGCAATTATTCATCGACTGTGTACCGATTTAATTACCCTATAAATTTCCTACGTTCTATATTATATTACAGATAGATAGACGTGCATATATTGAGCATAAGAAATTAAAATGCGCTTTACTTCACCAAATGTCTCTTTAAAACAATAAAAATGTAATTTTTTTCACTGGTTTGTGACCTTCCCGTTTTGTGGATATTCGTGGAATAATTGGCTACGGTTATACGTTTCAAACATAGCGGTTATCGAATGGGTTTCCATACATACAATGAATAATTACATGGTGCGCTGGTTCATATCTGAAAATTGTAGAGATAAATATAATATAAAGAGAAGATATCGTGAGAGAGTTGTGTGTAACATTTGTACAGCAGTGCATTTTTCATTAAGCCAATCAACCGCCGTTATTTAAAAAGAGCAAGATTTCAAATAGCTTTCAAATAATAACCGAGAAAAGAGATTTAATAATGCCCTTTATAAATATTACATGTTATCATAGTCGATACATGATCGACCGTCTGGAAAAATTTAAGGAGAAAATATAATGCGCCAGGTGCAACAGTAACGTAAATACGCTACTACTAGATATTTGTAGCTAGATTTTTCGTTCGCGTTACGTCGCATCGTCGAATGAGTTGACGAAAATCAGCATTCGTATAATCGGCCGGATGCTTGCTCGGCCGGCCTGGAGCGAAAATATAGCGAGTACTCGACGTGGATACACCGTGGATACAGCAATCCCGAAACGACCAATTTATCCGCGGTCGAGTTACCCTTCTGTGCCACTGCTCTCGTTGATAGTATCTCCTGCCAACGAGCAGCGTCCAAAATCGTTGGTTCGATTTGAACTATCGATTCCATGTATTTGGAATGTCCGATAGAGAGATAGAGTTCTCTTTCTCACTCATATCTCTCTCTCTCTCTCTCTCTCTCTCTCTCAACCTCGTAACTTGTTTGATTTCAATCATTTTCGAGTGTTTTCAATACATTTTCCAAGTGTTTTCAATGCGAGGCTCACGAGCGCGACCAGGTATATTGTTTTATCGTTTCCGACTGTGTTTTCAATGGGTTGGGATGCATAGCAGATATGCGAATCGAAAACATTGCATTACAGTGGATGCCGAATATCGACACTGTCCGTCTGAAGTTCCTCGCGTTCTGTGGGAGACGAATTTTTTCTTTCTTTTTTTTGTTCGACGTCCGCGCTTCCGTTTCGCATGCTAATATTGCATGTATTTACGGGTTTCCATTATTTTTTTTTATGGGACACACGACGCCGATTCTATGAAGTACGATCTTGGAATAATGTGCCACCACACTGTGCTAAATTTGATGAAGGGCTCTTATTAAACGGCGACCATGCGTGTTTTCACATTCCGTTTATTGGATATAATATTTACAGATTTTAAAATAAGAGATCTATGAGAGAGCATTTTAATTTTCTGTACTCGAAAAATCCACGAAAAATTTTTCTCTCTGCACACGAATTGTTATGTGTGCGTCTACGTACAAATTAAAGTAATTCAGATTGTTTGGTATTATTTGATTTATTTTTATATAGATTGAGGAGTATCTAGTTGAATTTACAGTTCATTAAACGCGAATTTATCAAATATTTCTTCCTCGTGTATTTAAAAGATAGAGATAGATAGATACATAAATAGATAAATAGATAAATAGATAGATAGATAGATAGATAGAGAGAGAGAGAGAAAGAGAGAGAGAGAGAGAGAGAGAGAGAGTCTCATTTAACGCTAAACTAGCTGAAGTGTGGAGAACTATAGAAAAGAATTAAATGTAGCATTTATTGCTCCTTTCAAGGAAAATACACATATACATGTTATACAATGTAGTAATTACAATGATGTTAGATAAATAAACTATCAATTTTTAGCCATCTATAAAATCACACACAACTATTGTATTCAATCAGATTATTAGTAATATAGATTAGTGCTCACTTTGAATATGGCAGAGACCAATGGAAAACTGACAGAGTTCAGGGACCTGCCTGAGGATCTCCTCGGTGACAAGATGAACGCCCCGATGCTGCGGTCTGAGATTAATCTTGGTCTGGAACCAGCCGGAGCCGATTTGGATACCGCGGTTAGAGGATGCCATGGCTGCACACGGGAGGGAGGGAGGGAGGGAGGGAGGGAGAGAGGGAGAGAGGGAGAGATTATTTTAGAGAAAGTACATCGTTTTTCATCAGATTAAACATGTCTATAACTCGATTTTATTTTGCAGGATGTTATTGCAGAATTCATCAAATGCATTATTAAACGCTCCTATAGATGCACAGACAGCACTCTATCAACATAAAAGTTACATTCACAATTCGCAAAGTGCTCTTTTTTGAAATATAATTTTTTATTTATTACACCGGTGATGTATATATAATCATTTCTGGCTGAATTCTTCGTGTTAGTAGTAGCATTTTGTACATGAAGAGAGAAAGACAGTAATTATTCGTTGAGACGGCTCGGGGTGATGTCGCGACATGATTTACATGTCGGAGAAACAGAAAACTCGAGTAGTAGGCTCGACTACTGCCGCGCCTTCCGGCTCCTCGTGAACCATCTTTTGCATCGCAGTTGGCTGTCAGTGACACGTCTTAGAATCGTAGCTTGTTTAATTATCTCGGCAGTTATGTAAAGCAAATACGTGCACCAGCAGGAAAATTGAAGATGCGCTAATTATCGCGTAAAGACGCAAAAAGATGGGTTCAAGCGCGAGGCGGAGAAGCAGAGAAGAAAAAAGGGGGAAGAGGCAAAGGAGAAAGATAGCTTAATTGCAGTGGTTTCGCTATACTTGTGTGTGTGTGTGTATGTATGTGTATGACGAGGATGATGACTCTCGTTCTTAACTTTTGATACTTCTGCCCGCACGACTTTGCCATAAGATTCATCTTCAAAGCGTCCCCATCGCAAGCGACTAACTAGCTTTTGCACTCATATGCAGTTTGTAATTACACGTTACGTTTCCGGATGACGAATTAAGGAGGCTCCTTGATATGTATTTCGTTGGATCATAGCTCTCTCGCGACGGTCTTTAATGTCGAAGCGCGACGCAAATTAAACAACTATTTTCATATGCTATGATATATACTTAGGGAAAAACTCTCGTCTTTTTTATCTTTCAAGTATCTTTCTAAGTATCTCATGTCCAATATCGTTATCCCATAAAAAGCGAATAAATTAAATTAAGCCGTTAAAAATTAAACTAATAAAATTACAGATAAGAAATTCAGTTTCACTGAATAAATTTCTGTCGCTTTTTTAAAATCCATTTACTTTCCACTAATAAAAAATGATACAGAAATTTATTAACAGATAACAAAATCGTATATTTATAAGAGCATATATTTTCATGAGCAAGTGCGGCCGAAAGTTGCTAGACCAAAAGCGAGAGCAAATAAACGGGAACATTGAAAGGGTGGCGCCAGGGTGATAGAGTGATTTTTTTATCAGTACCTGTTTAGCATAAAACGGCTCACGGCAAGCCATCGAAATTCAACGCTATCCTTATAGTTCAACGAAAGATACTGCTCTCGAGAGTTCGATAATACGCACGTCGGCCTATTTTCTTGGCGGAGAGGATGGGCGAGATTCGTTTATTATCGCAAACCGCATCTTTCACGAATGGCTCTTTTCAATCGATGTATCCGGCGGTTAGTGGTAACCGAGATGAGAAAGAGAGCAGTGAGGAGAGAAAAAGGGCGAGTTTTAAAGAATTTCCAATTCTCAGCTTTTCAGTGGTGCTTTCGACATTGCGCTTGTGCGCGAAATGGGTTAGCGTAATGAATGGTATTCAGTTTATTTTTGCGATCTAAGGTTGTTATATATACGCGTCGACGTTGTATCGGCACAATGCAGCGCGCAATGGTTGCATCTAGGCATTGAGCTAGAAGTAAAATGAAACTATGGCAAAATTGAAAGGCGATATTTAGTCCTTCTCCGCTATCTGCACACGAAACTTTGCATTTTCTCTTTCTCTCTCTTTCTCTACCTCTTTCTTTTTCCTTGTTATAGATCTGCTTTACTTTTATGTCATTCTGTAATAGCATACTTTGATATAGAATAAAATATAATTTATCACATGTTTTTAGAGAATGATAAAATATATAATCGAGAAATAATAATATACAAGATAAAAAAAATAAATTCTTGACAGAACGTGGATTAGATCGATAACAACGCGTACTATGGGATAAATCAAGATTGATATCCGGCGTAGAGTAAATGAAAACAGAAATATTCCATACAGCATGTGTAAATGTGAGAAAAAGAATAATCCGTGATGGAAAATCACAAAATAATTTGATAAAGAAGAAAAATAAAAGTAACAATATTTGTGATATATCGATATAAGCATTTTGATATAAGAGAAAAACTTGTTTTATGTAAATAAAATGGATTTTGTAATGTCATTATCGAAATATGAAAAATTTAATTCATTAATTAAGCTGAAGAGCTTAATTTACAGCAAGAAGAATCGTAAATAAAAGAAGATATTTTCGCGATTTCCAATATTTTCTATCGAAGAAGCACGTTATCGTTTATTAGCTTTTTCTTTAAGAGATACGTTTATTTTTCTTAAGAAAGATTTCTTTATATATTTTCACGTTATATAATAAAAAAAAAGTTACTGAAAAATGAATGACGGATGATAGAACAGATAACGGACGACAAATTTCATTATTGATAAAGGCATGGCAAGATATCCAATATATCACGATTCTTTTGTTCTGTTATTCCATTAATAAAAAGACGTATTGCATTCCGATATCTCGATAATCTAATGGTACGCGTATAGGGAACAGATTTCAAAAACTGCGAAACCAACACATCGATTCGCGGTATTTGGGCAACGTCTGTTATTCAAATCGGATCTTTAACGGAATCCGGAACGGAATCCGGGTAACGTGAAAAAACATCAGAGAGATCGTATAGGATTTCTTGGGGTGGTTGCGAGTGCGGAAACTCATTTGCGCCGGGTACAAAAGTAATTTCGCACGCATGTCGAACACCGTCACGCATTGTGGAACGGATAAACAATCGATAACCTTATAATCCTTTGTCGAGCGCGCGCGTGCTACCTGAATTTTAGAGTATTATTGATGAACGTATAAATATGGAATCGCTGAAATGCTCACCAATCCGACTGCTCAACTATTTCGCACAGTATTAGAACTGTGAAACTCTAAGTTTTTTTTAACAATTCGTTTTTGAATTGAATTTCAGGAAATATTTTATTGTTCTTCAATGTCTCAGAATTCTGATAATGAAATTTTAAAATGAAATTTTAAATTATGATTTTCAATTTCTTTTACGTACAGAGGGTCGTAAGTTGCGTATGTGAGTATGTACTAATTGTTATAGAAGAATTAATGATTTACGGTACATTCGATGGGAAAAGGAAAAATCTAATTCTTAGACATCTGATTATTGAAACTAGTTTGAAAATTTTTATACGGGTGTTCGATTCTGAGGTTTTATCTCCGTTCGCGGTGGAACGTTCTTCGTGAAACGCTAACGCGAGCGAGCATACCAAAGCTCAGGTACACAATTTGATAATGGGTTAGCTGTGTAATGTGCACACATTTGCCCTGGTCGGCCCCAGCCGGTACACGCGCGCTTACACGCTGCAGACTGAATCAGTGATAACAACGTGTTCGCATAATCAATCATGCCGTGACTCCACCTTCCGTACACACATTGGCATACACAGTCTCTCTCTCTCTCTGCCAGTATTTCGCGTACCTACGTAGTATCTACGCCGTCGGCTCTTCGTGTATCGCGTAGAGGGATTCGTGTAGCCGTGCGTTGGAGCAAGCAGCTACTTGGACGCGCACACGAATTTTCATGGTGCTTGAATTACCATAGGTCGCTGGAACTTCGTATGCCGTATACCGCTATTAATGTACGTTCCATTGGCAGCTTGTAGCCTTCTGACCGTAATCGATACACTCGCGATTCCTCACAAGAACAGTATTGCAATAAAATGTGCGCGATAATCAGATGCAAGAACCGATCTTATTAATCGGACAATTGTTATCTGTTTGTATATATATATTTATCGCTATTATTATATTTTATTAGTGAATATTATTTCAGCTTTCTACTTTTTCTTTCAATTGCATCATTGTTTTTTTAGCTTTTTACATTTGTATTAATGTGCGCTATTCGTCTACGACTTCGAAAATGGATATCGATTAACTGTACGCGCTCTCAACGGTCCTGTTGTTCGATCGATGTTAATCGGCTTCGGTAACGCAAAGCTTACAATTAGTATAGATTCAGCGATCGATCTTTCTCTTTCCTCTTGTGTGAATCACCGTCGCCGCAATCGCCGCGTATTTGTAAACGACGTGCACACATTGCTTACTGTACAAGGCGCAGCATTTATTGGAGAATGCTAGTCCATGGTAGAGTCGATTAACGAACGTTTGATGTCACTGTGTGACATTGTAATCACTGAACGAATTCTCCGTATATATGATAAGATAAGATTACAGAGAAATTGTTACCGATTACAGAGAGATTGTGATTAAACAGCTTGAAATTCAAAATTTTGCTAATGGTGGAAGAAAGAGATATTATATCTTGAATCATATGCACACACGCGTAATACTTGAATCGAAATATAAATATTTCACGAGAATTCGAGAGATTAGCTCGGAATAATAATTTGATTAATCTCCCCTGATCCTCAAATGTTAATCGATATACACACTAATCCTCCGGAGATCGCCGATTTATATACGCGGTCTCACGTCGACGGGAATCATATCTCTCTCTCTCTCTTTTCTCTCTCTCTCTCTCTCTCTCTTTAATGGATTTGGAGAGAGTTCCCTGTTATAATTTCAATGTGAGATAGGAGATTTTTGTACATATAAAAGAGAACACAATTATATAGATGTAAATCAAGGGTATAATAATGTTTCACATTAGAAATTCTATTTTTTGAATAATAATGTTATAATTTTTCATTATTATTTACCATACCATATTTCTATTTCATATGATTAATGCGCTTTCATGGTGTAATAAAGTGATAAAATATATCACTTAAATGGATTGTATTTATTATAAAAACTAGAGAATGTTTTATATATATTTTTTCTTGGATAATTGTTAATAAATAACAATATTATACAAAAGTGTGATTTTATTTACTTTTAGTTAATTCACTAGATTTAATTTTTGAGACATTGTTTGAATGATCATTAATGAAAAAACATCTATTGTAATGTGGATAACACAATATTTTTTAATTAATTCTAAATTTTGCAAAAATTAAACAGAAGTTTCTTAGCATAAAAACAGTAAAATTTGAGTATTGCATGTTGGCACAATGTGTCAACAGAAACTAAATCAAATCTGAACATAACATGATGTCATGCTATAGTGTGGGCCAATGGACTTAGGTATTCAAACTTAACAGTAATATTGGATTAAAATATGTCAACACTATTTGCGCAGTTATTTACTCTAGCTATGCTATTAATTATATTATTAATTTAATGATTAATTTAAACCTCAACATTCTGATATTAGGATTTTTGTCTCCACTTGAGCTCAGAAATATGCCATTCAATTTATATTCGTGAGTTGCTGGACACTCTGTATATATCTTCATTCACACAGTAAAATTAATTCTCACTTTTATTTTTTCTATTACATAAGTTTTTATTTTCTCTCTTAAAGTTTCATAAAATATTATGTAACTTAATTAGATAATAAACATACAAAAAACGAACTATGTATATATATTTATGTATATATATTTTAAACAATCATTAAGAGTAGAGAGAGGGAGGGAGGGAGGGAGGGAGGGAGGGAGAGAGGGAGAGAGGGAGAGATTATTTTAGAGAAAGTACATCGTTTTTCATCAGATTAAACATGTCTATAACTCGATTTTATTTTGCAGGATGTTATTGCAGAATTCATCAAATGCATTATTAAACGCTCCTATAGATGCACAGACAGCACTCTATCAACATAAAAGTTACATTCACAATTCGCAAAGTGCTCTTTTTTGAAATATAATTTTTTATTTATTACACCGGTGATGTATATATAATCATTTCTGGCTGAATTCTTCGTGTTAGTAGTAGCATTTTGTACATGAAGAGAGAAAGACAGTAATTATTCGTTGAGACGGCTCGGGGTGATGTCGCGACATAATTTACATGTCGGAGAAACAGAAAACTCGAGTAGTAGGCTCGACTACTGCCGCGCCTTCCGGCTCCTCGTGAACCATCTTTTGCATCGCAGTTGGCTGTCAGTGACACGTCTTAGAATCGTAGCTTGTTTAATTATCTCGGCAGTTATGTAAAGCAAATACGTGCACCAGCAGGAAAATTGAAGATGCGCTAATTATCGCGTAAAGACGCAAAAAGATGGGTTCAAGCGCGAGGCGGAGAAGCAGAGAAGAAAAAAGGGGGAAGAGGCAAAGGAGAAAGATAGCTTAATTGCAGTGGTTTCGCTATACTTGTGTGTGTGTGTATGTATGTGTATGACGAGGATGATGACTCTCGTTCTTAACTTTTGATACTTCTGCCCGCACGACTTTGCCATAAGATTCATCTTCAAAGCGTCCCCATCGCAAGCGACTAACTAGCTTTTGCACTCATATGCAGTTTGTAATTACACGTTACGTTTCCGGATGACGAATTAAGGAGGCTCCTTGATATGTATTTCGTTGGATCATAGCTCTCTCGCGACGGTCTTTAATGTCGAAGCGCGACGCAAATTAAACAACTATTTTCATATGCTATGATATATACTTAGGGAAAAACTCTCGTCTTTTTTATCTTTCAAGTATCTTTCTAAGTATCTCATTTCCAATATCGTTATCCCATAAAAAGCGAATAAATTAAATTAAGCCGTTAAAAATTAAACTAATAAAATTACAGATAAGAAATTCAGTTTCACTGAATAAATTTCTGTCGCTTTTTTAAAATCCATTTACTTTCCACTAATAAAAAATGATACAGAAATTTATTAACAGATAACAAAATCGTATATTTATAAGAGCATATATTTTCATGAGCAAGTGCGGCCGAAAGTTGCTAGACCAAAAGCGAGAGCAAATAAACGGGAACATTGAAAGGGTGGCGCCAGGGTGATAGAGTGATTTTTTTATCAGTACCTGTTTAGCATAAAACGGCTCACGGCAAGCCATCGAAATTCAACGCTATCCTTATAGTTCAACGAAAGATACTGCTCTCGAGAGTTCGATAATACGCACGTCGGCCTATTTTCTTGGCGGAGAGGATGGGCGAGATTCGTTTATTATCGCAAACCGCATCTTTCACGAATGGCTCTTTTCAATCGATGTATCCGGCGGTTAGTGGTAACCGAGATGAGAAAGAGAGCAGTGAGGAGAGAAAAAGGGCGAGTTTTAAAGAATTTCCAATTCTCAGCTTTTCAGTGGTGCTTTCGACATTGCGCTTGTGCGCGAAATGGGTTAGCGTAATGAATGGTATTCAGTTTATTTTTGCGATCTAAGGTTGTTATATATACGCGTCGACGTTGTATCGGCACAATGCAGCGCGCAATGGTTGCATCTAGGCATTGAGCTAGAAGTAAAATGAAACTATGGCAAAATTGAAAGGCGATATTTAGTCCTTCTCCGCTATCTGCACACGAAACTTTGCATTTTCTCTTTCTCTCTCTTTCTCTACCTCTTTCTTTTTCCTTGTTATAGATCTGCTTTACTTTTATGTCATTCTGTAATAGCATACTTTGATATAGAATAAAATATAATTTATCACATGTTTTTAGAGAATGATAAAATATATAATCGAGAAATAATAATATACAAGATAAAAAAAATAAATTCTTGACAGAACGTGGATTAGATCGATAACAACGCGTATTATGGGATAAATCAAGATTGATATCCGGCGTAGAGTAAATGAAAACAGAAATATTCCATACAGCATGTGTAAATGTGAGAAAAAGAATAATCCGTGATGGAAAATCACAAAATAATTTGATAAAGAAGAAAAATAAAAGTAACAATATTTGTGATATATCGATATAAGCATTTTGATATAAGAGAAAAACTTGTTTTATGTAAATAAAATGGATTTTGTAATGTCATTATCGAAATATGAAAAATTTAATTCATTAATTAAGCTGAAGAGCTTAATTTACAGCAAGAAGAATCGTAAATAAAAGAAGATATTTTCGCGATTTCCAATATTTTCTATCGAAGAAGCACGTTATCGTTTATTAGCTTTTTCTTTAAGAGATACGTTTATTTTTCTTAAGAAAGATTTCTTTATATATTTTCACGTTATATAATAAAAAAAAAGTTACTGAAAAATGAATGACGGATGATAGAACAGATAACGGACGACAAATTTCATTATTGATAAAGGCATGGCAAGATATCCAATATATCACGATTCTTTTGTTCTGTTATTCCATTAATAAAAAGACGTATTGCATTCCGATATCTCGATAATCTAATGGTACGCGTATAGGGAACAGATTTCAAAAACTGCGAAACCAACACATCGATTCGCGGTATTTGGGCAACGTCTGTTATTCAAATCGGATCTTTAACGGAATCCGGAACGGAATCCGGGTAACGTGAAAAAACATCAGAGAGATCGTATAGGATTTCTTGGGGTGGTTGCGAGTGCGGAAACTCATTTGCGCCGGGTACAAAAGTAATTTCGCACGCATGTCGAACACCGTCACGCATTGTGGAACGGATAAACAATCGATAACCTTATAATCCTTTGTCGAGCGCGCGCGTGCTACCTGAATTTTAGAGTATTATTGATGAACGTATAAATATGGAATCGCTGAAATGCTCACCAATCCGACTGCTCAACTATTTCGCACAGTATTAGAACTGTGAAACTCTAAGTTTTTTTTAACAATTCGTTTTTGAATTGAATTTCAGGAAATATTTTATTGTTCTTCAATGTCTCAGAATTCTGATAATGAAATTTTAAAATGAAATTTTAAATTATGATTTTCAATTTCTTTTACGTACAGAGGGTCGTAAGTTGCGTATGTGAGTATGTACTAATTGTTATAGAAGAATTAATGATTTACGGTACATTCGATGGGAAAAGGAAAAATCTAATTCTTAGACATCTGATTATTGAAACTAGTTTGAAAATTTTTATACGGGTGTTCGATTCTGAGGTTTTATCTCCGTTCGCGGTGGAACGTTCTTCGTGAAACGCTAACGCGAGCGAGCATACCAAAGCTCAGGTACACAATTTGATAATGGGTTAGCTGTGTAATGTGCACACATTTGCCCTGGTCGGCCCCAGCCGGTACACGCGCGCTTACACGCTGCAGACTGAATCAGTGATAACAACGTGTTCGCATAATCAATCATGCCGTGACTCCACCTTCCGTACACACATTGGCATACACAGTCTCTCTCTCTCTCTGCCAGTATTTCGCGTACCTACGTAGTATCTACGCCGTCGGCTCTTCGTGTATCGCGTAGAGGGATTCGTGTAGCCGTGCGTTGGAGCAAGCAGCTACTTGGACGCGCACACGAATTTTCATGGTGCTTGAATTACCATAGGTCGCTGGAACTTCGTATGCCGTATACCGCTATTAATGTACGTTCCATTGGCAGCTTGTAGCCTTCTGACCGTAATCGATACACTCGCGATTCCTCACAAGAACAGTATTGCAATAAAATGTGCGCGATAATCAGATGCAAGAACCGATCTTATTAATCGGACAATTGTTATCTGTTTGTATATATATATTTATCGCTATTATTATATTTTATTAGTGAATATTATTTCAGCTTTCTACTTTTTCTTTCAATTGCATCATTGTTTTTTTAGCTTTTTACATTTGTATTAATGTGCGCTATTCGTCTACGACTTCGAAAATGGATATCGATTAACTGTACGCGCTCTCAACGGTCCTGTTGTTCGATCGATGTTAATCGGCTTCGGTAACGCAAAGCTTACAATTAGTATAGATTCAGCGATCGATCTTTCTCTTTCCTCTTGTGTGAATCACCGTCGCCGCAATCGCCGCGTATTTGTAAACGACGTGCACACATTGCTTACTGTACAAGGCGCAGCATTTATTGGAGAATGCTAGTCCATGGTAGAGTCGATTAACGAACGTTTGATGTCACTGTGTGACATTGTAATCACTGAACGAATTCTCCGTATATATGATAAGATAAGATTACAGAGAAATTGTTACCGATTACAGAGAGATTGTGATTAAACAGCTTGAAATTCAAAATTTTGCTAATGGTGGAAGAAAGAGATATTATATCTTGAATCATATGCACACACGCGTAATACTTGAATCGAAATATAAATATTTCACGAGAATTCGAGAGATTAGCTCGGAATAATAATTTGATTAATCTCCCCTGATCCTCAAATGTATACACACATACACACTAATCCTCCGGAGATCGCCGATTTATATACGCGGTCTCACGTCGACGGGAATCATATCTCTCTCTCTCTTTTCTCTCTCTCTCTCTCTCTTTTTCTCTCTCTCTCTCTCTCTTTAATGGATTTGGAGAGAGTTCCCTCTTCTCAAGATCTCGAAAATATTAAATTCCCTCTCTTTATGCAGAGACTGCTTTGCCAGTCGTACGCTGTCGAGGTAAAAAGCGAACAGGAGGAAAAGAGAGTCGGGTGTTCGGGCTCCTTTCGAAGAACGCGGATTCGGGACACTTCCGGATGCACATCCCAATGCATTCTGATATTACTTTCTGCGACGCGCGCCCGCCTCTCTTGCAATTGTAATGAGCGTCCGCTGCGCGCGACGTAGAGGGATTTGCTGGCGGTAATAGCATGCAAACATCCTTACGAAGGGAACACGAGGACGTCCCGTATCTCCTTCCCTCTTTTCCCGCAGTCGTGCGTGACGTCACGACGAGTTAATACATCTGCCTACCAGACACGAACGCTGGTACAGTGTCCTCTCGGGCGAACCTTGACGACGGCTGGAATTTTCTCGCGTTTTACACCGGCGTGCATGGTTGCACCCGTGGTTTCCACTCCGGGTTATAAAAATCCCTGCAACTGATGTTTTCTCTCGACGTCGACGTCGACGCGCTACGACCTTCCGCGGATGTTAGCAACTAACGTGTACAACGAAGGACATGATGCGACGAAGAAACGTCGACGAGTTTTGTCGACGTAGCACATGAAAGCTTTTAATAATCTCTTCATATTCATAATTGCTTTATTATGCACAGCATTATACCGTCTTATCCTTTAATTTCAATTCTATATATTTTTATATATTTCTTATTGTATTATTGTGTTTGCACCATGTTAATTTTAATAATTATTATGTTATTGCTGCAACATTATACGTATAATGCATTGGTTCTTAGAAGAATATTCCCAAAAGGAAAGAAACTTGTAAACTTTTTGTAAACATTTATACGAAATTCTTCTCTTTGCGACTTACATCTTAATATATTCCAAGCATTGCATTTTATGTTTCTCTTAATTATAGATTAATTGTAGATTAATATTACGTGATGATGATTAAAACATACATGTTAAAAGGGAATTTGATACCACATCGTATTAATGAAAACATGCTGCAATATTACTCTTACTTCATCGCGCGATATTTTTATAGATTTTTATACACGGAGATGCAAACATCTCTTTTGCGGTTCTTTTTACGCAAAACAAAGATGGTTGCGTTGTCAAAGTACTCGTTCGTACCTTTTTCACAATAATGATACGGCAAGCAGCGAAATGGAAAGAAAACATGGTAGTGGAAAAATCGCGTTTACCGAACAAATTATAAGAAAATAGTTATGACGAAATTGTGGTTGCTACGTTATACGTACCATCGTCATGTGTAATGGTGGTCTTTCTCAGGGAGTGCGCGCTAAGAAAAATATAGTACGCCAGAGTCCGCAAACTTTTGGTTTGTCGCTATCGCTGTTTTAAACAATTCTGTAAAGCGGCACTTTTCTCCGTATTTTTTGCAAGATATGTTTAATGGTCTAGAGTTTACATACAAAACTGCCATTTTTGTATATTATCCGCAAAAATGTGTAATAAGTGGAAGACAAATTTAATTATCTATGTTATTAGTTTGTGGTAGCGTTACAAACTGAAAGTACATAAAATTACATCGATATTAAACAATTAATTCTCGCATTAACAATTAAGATTTTATTTTCTTTATACTGAAGCATCATTTAAGATTACTTTTGTAATTAAATTGCAACAGTTTTTTAATAATTATTACATGAAATATAAATGGATGTATATGGAGCAACTTGAATAAGATCTAAAATTAAATAATGAACTGAAAGTAAATGGGCTAAAACTAGAGCTAAACCAAACAATAAAATTTTTATCTTATTGATGATTTTGCTCTTCTTCGCTAAGATAGCAATCGGAATATCACGAAAATATCATCTTTAATAATTATTACATGAAATATAAATGGATGTATATGGAGCAACTTGAATAAGATCTAAAATTAAATAATGAACTGAAAGTAAATGGGCTAAAACTAGAGCTAAACCAAACAAAACTCTTTTTCGCTAAGATAGCAATCGGAATGTCACGAAAATATCATTGTTCTTACTAGTTTCCATCGAATTGACATAACGCGTCGGATGTGCCTTCGAGTCGTGAAATATTTGCATTTGCCATGACGTTTAAATGCATCCTGGGATAAACATACGCGCGTTTTACACATACTATATATATAGGCCGTAATTCACGGGAATGTAACATCATAAGGAGTACATTACGCGCGCGTTACTCGTTCCACACACAAGTGACCCTAATGCATCCGATATCCGTTTCCCCAAGTCGGTCAAGACCCCTTAAGAAGATGCATTTCTACTCGAGACTTTCTTCCCATGCTCGTTCGAGGAGATGCGGGTGCATTCGAATAGTCAAGGTTTGCCTGTCGATGAGGCTGGTGATCTGTGCGGGAAGATTGTGAGTCGGGAATTGAGGGGGAGGGGAAGGGGAAGTAGGAGAAGGATGATTTATCTCCCTTGGACGCGAAGATTTTACTTCGGGTGTTAGTTCCGCCGGTTGAACATCCAGATGGAAAGCGGGCGGTTTATGTTGGGCGGTGCAAGGAAGGGTTGCCGCGAAGTTCTTATCGGCATGTATATAATTTTCGGTAGATTCGCAACAGTTAGTAGACTGCGGCTGCCCTTTGCCCTTTGCGAACACGAAACTTGCTGTACTACGGCAGGATACTTACGACCGACGTTTACGTTTGCGAAGCAACACATTGTTCCCCAAGGTGCATTAGGGCGGATTTCCTGTCCCTATCGGTTAGTTGAACACGATTTAGTTGGGCGTTTTTTGTCAGGCTTAATATTAAAGCGTTCGGGATCCTGGATGAGCCACAATTCGATGCGCGAAGTTTCAGTCTTAAAGTAGGGCAAATTGCATATTCTCTTGCACAAATACACAGACTCAGTTTTTTAAATATTTATCATAAAAATATCACAGTCAGTTTTTCAAATATTTATCATAGAGATAAAAATATAAATAAAAATGTGCGAAGCGTGATCAAAGCGAAAAATATAAAAGATCTTTTAATTATTTTAAGAATAACGTAAAAAAAATTAAGGCAATATTTTTATTTGATATTATTGTATCAGTGCCAAGTTAGGAATAAAGTATTGGAGATTTTACTGCTTCGAAGAAAAATGATAATCAATATTTTTTTGCGAACGCCGTATAGAAATTGCGTTATTATAAATTTTTTATTTCATTAATGATGATGTTAGAAATATACTCGGTTTAACGATTGTGCTCTCGACATAAAATTTTGGGCATTTTATATACGAGATTCTTATTATTTTTATATATATTAGATATATCTTATATATGTTAGATTATATTCTCGTCCGCTTTGGATTTTTCTTTGTTTATGATATTCGAAGCCTGCTTGCCCTTTTCTCTCTCTTATCTTGTTATAGAGCAAGCATTGATTTTTGCAACGGATTCCGAGTAGCGAACTGATAATTAAGATAGCAAAGTGGCTCTTGCTCTGCAGTCGACAAGCTGTTGTCAGTAAGTTGCTCGGCAGTTTGCTTTCGTCGATGACCGAACCACTTTCATGGGTTTGTTTAAAAACAACGCTAGCCGTTGCGGTGTTATCATAAGTTCTTCGCTTGGAACATCCGTCGGGATAATCTCCCTGTTTATAGAAGGCGAAAATATCATTGTTCTTACTAGTTTCCATCGAATTGACATAACGCGTCGGATGTGCCTTCGAGTCGTGAAATATTTGCATTTGCCATGACGTTTAAATGCATCCTGGGATAAACATAAACCCCCCCCCCCCCCCCCCGGTCGGCTTTCTTTAACTTCTCTCGCAAATACGCGCAAAAGATGTAATCCGATTACACGTTTTGATACATTTAGAGACGGTGTAGAACAACATGCGCGCTTGACTGCATTTTATCGGATGTATTTTCTTGCCGTTTGTGCTTTAGTCTCATATTCTGTGCGTAGTCAAAGAAACGATCTCTTTCTTGGGTTCAAAGCCAATAATTTTTGTACATCTTGATCTGCGTACTTTCTAAACAAGAAAATGTTGAAAGAAATGCGCGTCCTCTTGTATTTTACGTTATATCTAAATGTAAATAACATTGAGAAATATCTCTTTTACCAAAATTAATTTGCAGATTTCTGTGCTTTTTTACGAATAACTTATTTGCTACAAATAAATAACATATGCTTTACACCTACTTCCAACTGTTTTTTGAAGGATTCGCGTACCTGAATTAATGTTCTTCCGGACGTTACTCCGCCGTCGAGAACTAATGTGAGATTCATCATTATACGACGACCTCATCTCGCCATAGTCTGTTTTATTCCGCTCACGTGTCCCTATGAAATTATTCACGCTAGTCGGCGACACATTGTGCCTCGCGGTTCTGGAAGAATAAGTGGCGAACGTAAAACGCGACGAAGAGGGAAGTCGTTCCACGCCGATGTAATGGGAACTTGTTACGACGAGAACACATATTCGTCTCACGATTACTTTCTTTGTCAAATTTTCGGTGACTTCTGCAAGCACGAGTACAATAATTAATCAGCACGTCGCGATAACTCATGTTTCGTGAGAGAACTTGGTTATTATTTCATACCTTTGCTTCGCGTCACGTAATCATACAATTATATAATCGATTCATCACGTGATTGCTATCATTATAATGAATTTAGTATTCGCTCGATGTTACAAACACGGAGAAATGTATTAATTAAAAATTCGAATCTTTTCTAAAATATAGGAAGTATTACTTATAATGTTATTCATCAAATAAAACGCAATTAGTATTTGATCTCTAATCAAAATCACTCTCGTATATCTGCAGCAACTCGAAATTTGAACTCTCCAAAATGATGTTTGTTTCGATGCTCGTGCAAAATGACGCCGGTTGTAATCAACCGTATTTTTCTTATCCCTTTCAGCTGGGATGCCGGCCATGGAATCTCAGTCTGACGAGCGTGATCATCTTGGCGTTATCGAATATGCTGTTAACGTTCCTGCTATTGCAATCGGAGACTTGTATGCCGGAGACCATCCCACAGAAAATAGTGGAAGTGAGCGCCGTCACAGAGTGGAATCTCGGTACCCTCGTCAAACAGCAGGAACAACAGCCGGAATGCATCACGCAGGATTATCAACCGACGTCACCTGATGCTAACAGTCTGCGACTGGATATTAAGCTCGGTAGATGGGACGCTCGGCGGATATTCCGAACGTTCGACTCGGTGCTAGTCGGTAGCAAATTCACGGAATTGTCGCAGACCTACCGGGTATGTTTGGCTACCCAGAGTTCCGTGGAAAAACTGCATTCGCTGGTGCAGGTTGCCTTGCATTGGACCGGACCGATGTCCGTGGCGCTTTACGCTGCCGGTGACGAGGAGTTCGAGGTACTGCAGCGTTACCTGGTGTACCTGAGAAGATGCTACGAGTCCATCAGAGAAAGGGTGATCTTCTCTCTGGCTGTGCCGAAGATGCGACCGCCTAAGAAACAGCCGCGCGTCTTCGAGCTGCCGGATATTATCGATTGTGCCAAACCGGAAGCCACTCTAAACGAGTTCGCGAGACGTATATCTAGCGAGCAGACCAATTGGCGGATACGTAACGTTTATCCGCAGAACCACATGCGCAATTTAGCGCGCAAGAACTGCCAGACGGACTACGTGTTTCTGACGGACGTTGACATCGTGCCGAGCTTCAATCTGACGGCCGCGCTCGACGAGTTCCTCAGGAGCGACAACTGTGATAAGTGCGCCTACGTAATACCCACGTATGAGTTAGATACGCGGATGAGATTCCCCCAGAACAAGACCGAACTCATCAGGCTGGCGAGGAAGGGCCTAGCCAGGCCCTTTCACCAAAAGGTCTTTATACATAATCAATTCGCCACAAACTTTACAAGGTAAGTGATTTTATTAAATACTAACTTCCCTTATAAATTTGTTAAAATAATATTTGCTTCAATCAAGTGAAAATAATATATATATAGACATTATTAAAATATATTTATATAATTGATTTAATATCTGTTGAATTGAAATTGAGTGACTCAACATAATAACGTGAATATATAATAGTTTTCCTATTACAAGTTACAGTATATTTATATGATTTTAATATACGTAATTTCCACCGTTATTCAGGGATGATTATTTAGTGAACGTAATTCATGCTTGATTGCGACTCTCTCTCTTTTCTCTCTTTAAAGATATATATATATATATATATATATATATATATATATATATATATCGTTAATTAAATATACAAAATGTTACTTGGATACTGCGCGACATATGTGTATGTTTGAGAATTTTTTATTTTATAGGTGGCTGCAGGACGTGTCGCCGACACATAAATATCATGAAAACGTAAGGACCGGTAAGATCTACGTTAGTCATGACGTGACGAATTTCGAATTCCTTTACGAGCCGTTTTACGTGGCGAAAGATATCGCACCGTCTCACGATGAGAGGTTTATGGGATACGGATATACGAGGAATACCCAGGTACGCGATATTCCCTAGGATATGTCTCCTTTTTTTCTGTTTGCGTTTGCCATCCACGTGACGAATACGTTAGTGGCAATGTGGAATCGAAAATGCAATTTCGCTCGAGCACGAAATAACATGAAATTTTACAATGCGAAAGTTTATATTCCATCCGAGGTGGATTTGATGATACGAACGCAGTTCTTTCCGTTAATGCATGAAAATACTCGTATTCGAGAAGATGAGCGATGTACCTGTATCATGCGCCATTATGCGCCATTATGGCCGTTGTTTGCAAAATGTATCAAATCAGTCAGCAATAATATCGTAGAACGGCTTGAATTAAAAATGTTTCTGCGGCAAAATTACCATCGATATTCTCGATGAAAAAGCGGATGAGTGATAAAGAATATAAATGTGGCTCAGACCCAAATGTACCCATGATAATTGCACGAACGCGAGATGGTATTTTACCGCGCTGTTCGTTTAGCTCAACGTCGAGAGATAAAAAGTATGCTATCAAAAATTAATATACCTTTTGGGACATTAATGGGATTAACGGAGATAAATGGCAATAATGGAACCGGTAGCCACTGTCCATTATTATACTTACATAGTTTCTACGTTACTATGTAAATACGTGGCATAAATTACACTAAAAAATGTACATTTTGGGGTATAATTGGTAAAAACGGATATACACATGTTTCCATGTTTTATAATTAGTGTTTTAAATTATAATATTTTGCTAATTCAAGGACACAAGTCGTGTTACGGAAAAGTCATGCGGATGTACGACAATGACGGTAAAGTTTTAGCAATGTAGAATGTTAGCGAGATCCTGGCGTGAGCCAGGGGAAAACGAGCCAAGGGCGCTCGTTTGTGAATGGTACGTTCGAGAATAGCAAATTGGAGTGAGCATGCCCCCGTGCACAGCCGCGACATTAATTGAATTACATATTATCATTGCCGCGCTGTTATCGGGCCGATGGAGGCTCGTTTCGCGGAACGATCATTATTCAATTTAAACTTGATGCATCCCCGGTTGTGTAATCGAACGTTTGCATATCGGGACAGCGTTGTGCGGGCTGCAAATTGCGTTCGCTAATGTGCTTTTCAGGCACGTCATTCTCGCCCGAATTATGGAAGAATTGCTAATTTCTTAGGCCGATAACATCAAACTTTGAAACTTCATCGCGTATAGCTCGTGGCGTATCATGCGGATGAAAATTGGATATCATGGAACGGAGAGGATTTTCGATCTCAAGTATAAAACTCGAAAGTGGAAAAATAATATTTATAGATGCTTCAATTTACCTTTCACAGAAAATCGATCGTAAGTTTTTCTTCTCTCTTAAACGCAGCTGTGTGAGAGAAAGATCGGGACAATTAAAATTGCAGCGGTCTCTAAAAGATTATTTGTACCGAGAGCCACGAAGCAGTGGCGACAACTTTTTCGCTTGCAGTCCATACACGAAGAGTTTGCATACCTCTGAGCATATGGATGTACGTTCGTAGGGTGGCACGCGGGTCCCGCGTTGTTTCGACGAGAGAAGTGTACGATGTTCGTGGTTTTCGACCTCACGGCGGAAATAACGAAATTCCATCGCACGGCGAAAATCCGAGCGCGACGACCGTAAAACGAAGTATGCCAAGTACCGACGGCAATAAAACGAGCGTAAATCTACGTGTATACGTATCGCGACTGCGTCGTCGACTTGCAAACAGTGGCGATGGTGGTGTGGTGGTCGTGGTCATGCGGCTGATATTACATGCCGGCGGACACCGGAAGTACGTACTCGCAAGCGCGTCTCCTTTGCGGTTTACGTCGCGCAACATATATTCACTTCTGCGGAGGAATGAGAATGGGTATCGTTTATTTGTGTTCTCTCTTCGTTCCCTACGACACGTTTAGATAACTGCCAGAGATTCATTTCCGAGATGTATAACATTAAGACTAAGCTACTATCTGATAGCCTTCTTGGGGAGGGAAGGGGAGAGGGTGGACAAAACGTAACGTTGGCAATTCAATCTCCATCGCTTTTATAATAAAAATATTCTTGTTGTACGCTACTCTATTTCGTTGTCATCGCGAGATTTTTTTACATGAGTAAATTTTTTAACGTATTTTGTTTTGTTATATGCATATTGAATGTTTATATATATATATATATATATATATATATATTGTTTTCAAAGTGTTTCGATTAAATCTACATATTTTTATACCAGGCGTCGAATTTTAAACCGCAACTGACAATGCAGCGAGATGCCTTTCCAGCCGATGCGCGTTTCTCGCGAGGACGCATCGCTGCCGGTTAAATTTTATTTTGCGTTAATTAATCTTCGGTTGTTTGCGTATACAATGTGCGAGAACAATGCGGTATGCGCCATAATCGACGCAATTACGCTAGTTCCCTGGCTCGCCTCGATTGCCCCGGTAAAATGAGTATGTTAATTGCCGATCGATTCGTTAATTCTCCATGCCCTCCACGTCCCTTTCTATCGCGTAGCCTTTGTCTGGTTGAGCGGGCTTAACTTTCCCCTCTTCCTCTTTCGATTCAACCTTCAATTACCCGCCGACGCACTGGCCGATTGTCGATACGACCGATATAAAGGTAAAAGATTCGGGCCCGATGAGACGCGCGGCACGCGTTGCTCGCTCGCGATTCCTATATATCGCATCGACGATCGATCTTGTCATCGTCGATTCGACACACCAACGTAGTCGAACCTCGAGGGATTCTTTATTGTCGTGTTTATCGAGTGCACCGATCGAGCCGGCCCGGCTTGATATCTCATCAGACCCGGCGTTATCGGATTGATTCCCGGCTTCCAGGGCTGGCGCATCACGACAAGTGAGATAAGCTTGGCATGAGAAATAAAAGAATAAAAATGCAGAAATAAAAATAATCGGAAAATGAACACACATTCTCTCCGATGTAGTTTAAAAGGATATATAGTTATAATTATAAATTCAGATCGATAATTCGAGAGTCGTGTAAAAAAAAAAAAAAATCATAAAAAGAAGATAAATTAGTATTGTTTTTACAGTAGCCAATTTCTCAAGCATGATAGTAATAAGCAGAGGAGTTTTCACGAAGTTGATATTAATTAGGAAATTGAATATCGATTTATGCGTTATATCAGGGGTGTTAGAAACCCCACGCCGTTACTGCTTCGTGAGGTGACGCATTTCCATTCGCACTGTATATATCGAGTGGTACCGACGTTGTTCGCCGTTTGAAATTTTGTTTCTCGTCGTTCGTTGATCCATTATTCATTATCGCTTCAAGCTAATCTATAATAGCGATACATTCGACTCTCGAGGGTAGATAGGTAGATAGTATGTCGTTGTCGCGAGAGAAGTGGCACCGAAGTATCGCACGCAACCACCTCGCAGATGATTGCTATCAAGTCGGAAACGAGATAGTTCGTTCTAGATGCTTCAACGTAGCGGTCACTCTACTACGTTGATTGAGCGATTTGGTCGACCGGGATCGTAAATCAGAGGCACGAATAGAACGATCCGATTTGCTCAAGCTAGTTGCGAGCGACACCTTCCATCGTTTGCAGTTTGTCGAAAAATCAAACGGAATATAGAGTCCAGACTTGCGCATTATATAGTCATTGTAAAAGCGCGAGACGAGAAATTTAGTGCCGAAGGTGTGTAAATAAAGTAAAAATAAATCCTCTTATCGCTATGAAATTTTTAGAAAAAACTTGAATTTACAGAAGAGATAGGATGTTGTTACGAGCCTCTCATCTAGTCTCTCGTCAATTGCTCATTAATACGATTAACATATTTACAGTATTACGCGATAAATTATTTTACATGACTCATTAACGCTTGATTCAGCTTTTGACATAATTTATTTCAGCTTAATTCGTTCGATAGCATGCCGTTAATTTTTGACGTAACAGGCTTTTGCACATTCAAATATGACTGATAGCATATTTCGTAATTAGATGTTTAATGTGGAATTAAGTAATATTGAATAAGTAAATTTTATTTTATATATTTCGCATTACGCGCATTTAAATTTGCATCCGTAGCAAAGTGCTGAGCAAATTAACCTATGCGAATTTAAATTATCGGCGCATATATCAAGCGCAGTAAATCATAGCGACTGCATTTCATAATGCAAATTCGATAATGGAGCAACAAAAATCTTATTCGATTTTCGAATATAGTATCGCGTATGTATGCGTATCGGCATTATTTCCATTGCATCTATGCACGTTTAATTATTCCCACGCATTTTTCCGGCAATCTTTTTCCGTTAACTGTTTTATAATTGAATCGGTTCGAAAGTGATTTTCGATTAGGCGTTCAGGTATTCCGCGCAGCACGTTGGTAGCCAACGATCCAACTCGATTCAAAGGATGTCCGTAATTTAGCGGCTAGTTCTCTCATGGAAGATCAATGACCGCGGCTTGCAGGCTTGTAACAAGCAGCAATTTAAGTGTCTCGCAGGATAATTCAACTTCTCTCGTTCGTAGAGAGGAGATCGATCGACTTTAACCGTATCGCGCGAAGCTTCTGCAAGCAGATTTGTCGTATTTAAAATGAAAAAGGGCATACGATTTTTGTGTAATCTTTTTTCAAAAAAATGTTGTGAAAATGAAACAAATATCTCTAACGTCACGATTGTGTGGCGCGAGGATATCTCTCTGTAGCGTTGAAATTTGAATTCATCTAAAATTACACGAATTTTCATTTCTGCCGTTCGCTCCATTTAAGCGCCCTCGAAACGAACGAGAGGATTTGCGTTCCGCCCTTTTGCCTCCGCCGTTTTAATTCCATCCTAAGTTGCGGTGCCGCGCCGGTGCCCCCTTAATGCAGAGAATGTAAGATAAGTGGAGGCGCCATACGGCGGGCCAGCCGAGACGCGCCGTATTCGCGGGGATTTACGTCGACGTGCGATGGCATAAAACTCAATTATCAGATTTAGCCCGCCACTTACCATCGCATAGCCGGCATATTACTCGGCTGTGCCATTTGGAAAAATTATACGATCCTGTTTACCGTCCCACTCACTTTACCTTATGCATGCGTCGGCACGTCTTCATCTAAAATACGTGTCACTTCTTTGCACGCTCGTTCAACGAAACACGCACATCTTGACGCCGTAAAGAGTAATCTGAATGTTATCCAAAAAGTGTCACTTGCGGCACTCCATCGTTTTGCGATATATCGTTATAAAACCATGAGATATCCGACTGTTCGAGTTGCCATGCTATTACATTGATATCATGTTTAAATCAAATAAAATATTCAAAAGGAAAGCTTTTAGCTATATTTTTTCTCAATTGTTTGTGGTGTAATCATGCTAATTTGACTGATATAGATAATATTGTAGAACGTATATAAAATAGATAAGAAAAATTGCACATTATTTGAGATATTTTAAATATTTATATAAACAGGAACGTATTATTCGTGCTCAACATCAGAAAACGTGCTTGAGAAGTTTCTATAAAACGACATGCTATAGAGATTATTTTGCAGAACGGAGACGCGTATTCGCGGGCAAATTGAAGAGAGCCGCTGCGGCTTGCGCGAACTGAGAGAAATTGGCGCAGGTTTCTCGATGGGATTGCGTCAACAAAGCTAAATTGTTGGTACGCAGTGATTTCGCAGAACCGCCCGAAACACGTCGGTACGTAAGGAATTCTCAGCTAGCTATGGAGGTTCTTGAATATCAAAGGGACACTCTGTCTTTGAATTTCAAGCATCGGGATGCCACGGGATCCTTCTGCAAACGGTACGGATCGAGTCGCGCAGTTTGTACCAGCGCTGATTTTAGCCGATGTAACAACATGGTAATTACGTCACGTGTAATTTGCGAAATACATGACATCGGCGCAACCCGGTATGCATTCCGTTGCTTAGGCTGTGACACGTAATGCATTGTGTGCTCACGCAACACACATGCAGACAAACTAGATTTAATACTTCAATCTCAATCGGATGAGGAAATATTAACGATTGTGTGCATTACGTGCAATGTGTTCTGCATCTGTATTATGGAGGTCGCATATCTTTGGAAGCGCTTTGAAGTTAGAGAAACTATATTATCGGGAACGGGAATTCTCTATCTCTCGACAAAAGATGATTTGATTATAGTATAATATAATCATATATTCTGATTTATGCCAATATCGTATCACATATAATATGTATGATGAAAATCGATTAGTAAAGAGAAAGATAATTATTGGTACATTTGTTATACACATACACATACACATACACACACTACACGTGACGTTGCGTGCTTTCGTCTTTTCCGAGCGATATTGAACGGGGGTTGCCGTGACAGCGGAATGAAATAAAGAGCGCAAACTGTCAGCATCGGCGTGTCACGATCGTAATGGTCCGCGGCGATGATAGTGACACCGTCCATTCGATACCGAAGCGTGAAATTAACCCGGGCGCATTTCCCCCAGGTACTAGGACCGTAAGCTTATCTTCCGCGCGACATGCAATTCCATTTTTGCGAGCGAGCGTGCGGAGCGAGTTGTACCGCGTCCACGTTTTCGCTAGTTGTAAAATTTTAACTTGCCGCTGTGTGTTTGTAAAACATGCGGCTACACGAACACGTTTAAGTACGTTTTCCTTTTTGGATATCCGGAGCACAGAAATGCTCCGGCAGAATAAATAAAACGTCGAATAGAAATCGTGAGGTGCATTGTGAGTTTATTAATCGATATGGCAACAACAACTGCTACTCTCTGGAGATTATATTTTTCGTAGAATATTATGTTGCTGTTTTATTATCATTCTTATTTTTACGATGTGAGACGTGCAAACGTTTCTTATTTTAGAATTTATTGTACACCGCATCCGGGTGAGGGAATATCGTATTTTACTGCGGTTGTGTGCTTATAAAATATAATAGCTATAATACGCGTTCTTTCTATGCAGCCGCACGTACTTATAACTATGTGGTCCGATTATGTGACATGCTACGCAGATGCATACACGAACATACATACTTGTGACTGTAATGCAAATACAAAACCGCCGTTCTCTCTGGTGACCCATTGCAATATTATGCATTACCATTCGAAAACCGCAAACGATTATCTTATCTCCCGTTGAAGCGGCAAGCGTTGTTATATTATCTCTGGCGGGTGGAGTATGAGCCAGATCTCTGACCATCTTGAAAGAACAATCTTTTCACTGCATTCGTTGTAAATATACACGCCGGAACAAGCACTATTTTTTTTCCAAACAGTAAAATTATTTGTTTTTCTAATCTTTAGATAAAGCAGCTGTGGCGTTTGAATTTCTTATATCTCTCTTTATCTCTCTTTAATTTCAATAAAAAACATATGGTACTTGTACAAATGATATTTTGAGAAAGAGGAATCTCTTAAACGCTTTTGTGCTCGTTAAAAGTCCCATTATGGAGCACATAAAAGATAGAATTATGTAAATAATATATTGCATGCTTTGCATACATACCCTTTTTTCCGCCCCTCTCCATATATTCTCATTCATCTATTTTTTACTCGCGCGCACACACAACACACGCGTACGGCATCATCGTGACCGCCCTTTGAGTCCTTTGAGCTTCGCCGGGAGAGAGACAGAGAAAATGACAGAGATCGTGCGTCGAGTGCCGCAAATTGTTCATCCCGTCGCGCAAAAGTTTCAACGGGGCCGCTTCGCCGCGCCGTTTTGCGTTCTCGGGAGCTTTGACGTGTATTATGCGTTATCGCGTGCGTCATGGTTCGCGGAATATTCTCTACTCTAGTCGTTGACAGTTGTCGATGTTACATACGGTAGTTCGGAAGGCCACGTCGGAATTTCAGAGGGGCAAGTTTTATGGCAAAAGCACGTCCCGGACCCGCACGTTACGTTCTCTGCCTGTTTTATAGCTACGTATAGCTATAAAACCGTCGCCGCGTCGCGTGCATATGTATACATATATGTAGTATGCATTAATGCCGCGGTAGCCGTGGTACACATGCATTATCCAATAATCGTCGCGATGACGAAAGTTTCGCGTACAAACAAAGCGCGCGGCGGTATGCATTCGCGAGCAGTATCAGGGAACGTGTAAGTTCAGCAAACATCATTACGCCCGCGAGTCTGTAACGAATGTGAGACCGTGGGGTTTGTTAATTAAGAAGATACGTCAGCCCGCCGTGTTGTTTAATGCAATCTGTTCCCCGGGAAACCCTCGACAAACAGTCGGTCGTCCTCTTTCCGAGAGGTTCGCGCGTGAGAGGCGCACTTTAGCCGCAAGGATATGAGAGATCTGCGCGCGAAACTGAAAGGAATTTATTATCTATCCAATTAAGACGGATAATTATGCACGGTGTCCGTCGCGCCAGCGCGAGCTTGTTAGTCATATAATATATACGGGAATGTCATAAATATACGTGTTGAACTGTCAAAACCAGATATCAGAATTATATACTCCCTCGAATCTTATATTTTTAAAAACGCGAAGTCATAATTACAATAATTGCGAGTTTTTTTTTTAATTTAAAGCTTTCTTTTCTTTTCCATATTTGTTAAACTTATATCATTTTTGTATATATGTATTGCGTTGTAATGTTGCATTGCAATTTGCAACATTGCAATGTTGCTGCAATATAATCGCAATGATCTGTGCTGTATGGGAAATGTTAAATTATTTCTGATCATCATATGTTAAAGATCGATTTCAAAAGATCAAGCCTTTTCTAAATATTTAATATTTTTTAATGGGTGGAAAAAATACGACCCGAATCAAAATTCATTATGTTGCGTGTTAAGTGCTGTGTTATGTCGCGCGTCAATATCGCGTTAGATGCTTTCAGGGCAATTGTACAGGGCCAATATGAGCCTGAGGAAGGGAATGAACGCGAGTTATAAATGCGAGCTTGTCCCGTCGATCGCGACGTATATATGTTTTGGCAGTGTCAGCACACTGTAGTAACGTGACGAATTGTATGCATCCATTGCGACATGTACTGCGGAGACAATCCCGGGACGTCGCGGCGCCTGTCACACGCATGTCGCGTCATCGTTATGTATAATTATTCACGAGGTCTACATCTCCAAGATCTAGAACGCGGTAGATTAGATTCTGTCTATCAATTTCATCCGATAATATAATCCGCGTGCATACTGCTATCCCCATAGGTTACAGCTCTTCGTCGTATTAACTAACAATATTCCTGCTCATCCTGCTCCATAATTAAGATCATTATTTGTCATTCTCTTGATGGGCTAACTTTGATCCATTATTTCGTTTCTAATTCGATGAGAAGCTGTAGCCGCATCAAGATCGCTTTGCACTCTCTGCGTTTTTGAATATACATGATGAGGAATCTTGATCGCGTTACGTATTTATGATAAGTAATGATATGAATACATGATTCATAAGATTCTCTCTCTCTCTCTCTCTCTCTCTCTTTTGTGCATATTTCCTCCATCAATGATAAATTCGAAGCATACAAAAAACTAAATATTTGATCATTTGAGATCGAAAGGAATATATATATAAGAAGATATATATATAAGTAATTCCCATATTTTCGTAGAATAGAATTTCAAATAATCAGTTTTATATTGTGTCATAATAAAGATTGAGTGTAATTTATTAAAGTGATATCTAAAAAATATAACATAGAAAAGCAAAACAAGCTCATAGGAGGTATTTGCATTCAAGCTTTCGAAAACAAAATGTGTCATTATGCATACAGGAGCAGGTCAACGCTTTATATGAAGTAAATCGCTATGGACAAAGTGGGCTACACAGACACACATACACACACAGAGTTGTCGGCAATATTGTCGCCGTTATATTGTTAGTTTATTCAAGTGCGATTATTCACGAAGACGTATTCAGACTAGAGGAGAACGGGCGAACCGGATCTCGTCCGTTAGGTCTGTCTGGCTTGTCCCGACTGGCAAACCGAGAGCGAGATTACGACGCCATCCGCTTTTCTCCTTGCTGTCGCGCTGCTTACGCTGTCGGAAACACGGGACTTCCCGCGAAGACGTCACTATCCGAACGAATATCTGCGGCATGTTCTGAAAGCCACTTTCGCCGAAATGGGACGCACGTTCGAAAGTTGGCGAGGAGCACGCTCTCATCCGGAAATGTCGCAATGTCATACAAATACGGCGTACAAATGCGTTCGCCGGTCATAATGTTCGCCGGTTTTTGATGTTATAAACGTCCATTTGGACGCAATTCTCGATACAATTCTATCACTGCACTGTGGCAAAATTCTATTATTTTTTCTGCGCACATAATTAACGCAAATATCTTGTTACGATTTTTATAAACTTCAAACGAAGATTCTATTAAATATTGTGCGAAATTAATGTCCCATCTATCTTCACACATTATGTATAATATTTTATTTATCTGACTACATTTTTACACACGGTCTTATCGTAAATTAATGTTTTGGATAAGGAAAAGTCATTTTAGTAACAATGTCCTATTCGACAAATGCCCAACTTATCGAATAAAAGACAATACATCACCAAGTATTTTCGCGACGCGCGCTGGTATTAAAGATTTCCATTTGCGCGCCGACCTAAGAACTTAACGTCATTTCCTCGACCGGATTGTATTCTGCAGAAATGACAGACATGCTTTGCACGTACACACAGATGCAGTAGATGCACGGAGGCTTATGCAGACGCCCGCATTTATTACGTCGCGAGACACGGCGCGGCAGCTACAATCTCCGCTCACTGTGGTTTCGAATCAGAAACTCTCCGAGCTTCGAAGCGGGCTCGTAAAGAATCTAGGCGCACTTCGTTGCGCCCCTCGTCTCGTCCGCCCGCAGTTACCGCAGCTCGGCCTCGACAGAGATTTGTACATGTTATATCTCTGTGCCAGCACTCGCGAACCTCGCCGTGGAAAATGGTCCGCGAACGATTCTCGCCATTTTCGCGGTCTGCGATAAATTCTTGTTGTCCCCGTTGTTGATTTTGGTCGAAATATAATTGGAGACGGGTAGATTAAACCAATTAATACCGATCGCGGAATACAATCGATCGATTAAACCGCGCTCGTCTCAGTTTCCAATTTATTTTAATTTCCGACTTTAATTCCATTTCAGGGAGCACATTTGTCTCGTGTAACACCAGTCGCTCGTTTTTCTTGCAGGTTTACGAGATGTACGTGACGGGTTATCAGTTCAAAGTGCTATCGCCTGTATTTACGGGCCACTGGGGACTGCAGACCAGAAAGAGCAGGCCCGCCTGGCGCGAGCGTCAGAACAGTGCTAACAGGAAGCAGTTTGAGACATTCAAGAAGGAAGTATTCGCTCGTTACATGCGAGATCCGCTGAAGATGATGAAAAACGCTAACTGACGAAAGGTTCATCAAGGATCTCATTGAGTCGAAACTTTGCCACCGTCATTTATGTTCGTCCTTAGGCTCAACACATCGAAGAATCCAGAATAGAATTAGGCCTCTGACAATAGTCAGTGCTCACACCATTTAATGTAGTCGATAGATTCCAAGTGTTTCACGTGAGTCAACGAATAATTCGTCAAATAATATTCATACTTTATCTTTCGTTATTATTTTAAAGCGACACAATATTTCACGTGCAAATCTTATAATTCTCTCTGTCAAGAGAGAAACTTTAACTCCAATAATATTATTTATTATATAAATCGCTTAATATTTTTTTATTAATTGGTGTTTATTAATCGTAGTAAAAATTATCTTTGATTATCTATATACGCGTTTACGTAGAATTTATTGGAAATCTTTCACGAAGGATAGTTGATTTCATCCTTTGGACGGGAATAATGATGAAATCGTATTAAGCGACGGAGTGCTCCAGTATGCTCGAGAGAGCAGATGCCAGATCGAGTAACCGCGATTCACGCTACTTATCGAACCTTCCGGTTCATCGATTCCGCTAGGCGAAACCAACCGCGGAAACTCTTGTTACTTCTACTCACGATTCCCCAAAGTCATCAGAGACCGCGCCATACGGGATCGCGGAATAAATATCTTCTCGTGAGTTTCGCGGCACGTACTCGTGCACGAGGAGCGGGAAAATGCAGGCAGGGGATCTTAAGTGAGCGTACCTCGTTAGCTGTCTGGGGCTTAAGAGAGGGTGGCGTTTAAATCCAAAATCGATACTTCGCTTGACGCCGACATAGTGCCCCGAACGTAAAATAAATAAATAGTATAAACCATCGCCATCACGTATCGTTCTGGTTGCATAGAAGGATGCGAATTATTTTATATAGATATATAAAAAATGTCCTAAATTATAGATTCTTTTATCTGGACAGATTTCTTGACCAATATCGATTAAATCGATTTTTTTAACAACAAAAAATCGTAGAGCACATAGATAATTTTTTATAATAAGAACTTTACAAATTTTATAAATTAACTTTTAGAATGAAAATAGTTAATGAAAAATTTCAAGAAATTTATTTTAATTGAATTTTAATTCGACATTTGATTAAGATAAATGAATTTATACAAATCGAGAGAATTTAAATTGTCCAAAAAATTTATAGATTATGAAGGATATACGGAGAATTTTGGATACCGTATATAGTCAAAAATGGCAATATATGAAGGAATGAAAAATAATATCGCATTGTCAAAACGCGCTCTACAAGTCAAGGGATCGACGATATTTATGGCATCTAAGTCGTAATGTACGCGTTTCGTTTAACGATATAATGAGGTTGTTTCGTAAGATCTCATTGTCTTTACATTAATATAGCACCGTTATTTGTTTTACTTTATGAAATTACAGGGCAATTATGAGGCGAAATGTCCCGAGATTTGTATAAGGATGTAGTCTGCCTTTGCTCGCGCGTTGTATAAGCGCTCAATAGCGACAATGATTGCTCAAGAATATCACCATCGGTAACATTTCATCTGATTAATTCTTAGATAATATACTCTCACTTTTCCTTTTAACTGACATAATGCAGCCTTTTAGATATTTTTAACTTTTTTTTATATTTTATTATAAAAACGAAGTATTTTATCGAAAATTCCCATTTCATTATTTATGTTTAACAATGATTGCAAGAAGATGCGTAATATGTAAAAAAATATATCAGCTTTTTAGCTTACTTCGTAAAATTGTGATGATATTGTCGGTGCTGCCATTGTCAGTTAAAAGTTAAAACGTTAACATTTAATTTAAGGCACAGAGTTATCTTTATATTGTAATGTTTTTACTGATAGATGTAAAATATAGCGCGTAGACGGTGTTGTGAAATAATATAAAATGTAATAAAGAATTACGAGAATTATATACTGCTGTGCCTTTCTGATTCTCGCAATAAGTTCGTTGTGAGGAAGCGCAGTATTAAAAGACGTGAAAATAATTGCGAAGTTCTCTCCTTTTATTCCTTCCGACGTTTTACAAGAGACAATACAAAATTCCAAGTCAAATTTAAATAACTAAAATTAAAAAACTGATATTAAGTCGATATTAATATATGCAAATTAAAGGCTATACACATTTTTTTTTGCATTTTTATTATTTTTCAGATTTAATTATTCGTGACATATATATTTATCTTTTATATCTGTCATTAAACATTACGATAACAGAAAAATTAATTTTTACTTACTTAAATTAAAACAATTTTTTAAGGCTATACGGGACTTACAATGTAAATGATGTTACAAAATGACGAGCACCAAATCTCGTTTTACACACATCTATGTGTTATATTTCGTCTCGAAGACAATTGTATCTCTCTCGTATTATGCGGTATTGTTCCGTGGGATAACACTTTACTATTCCCATTCATTTCCTAATCTCGAGAGCTGCACGAATAATCCGATTAAATATTGCATGCGCTATTGCGCTCTGCTCGAACGCGTCAATCTTTTTTTTTCACGGCTATCTCAAGCGATCTCGCAAACGTTCGGCAGTTAACTTGAATCGCGAATGCTGACAATGGCCGACAGTAAAAAGTATACATAGAGAGACTTCACCGGATGTGGGGATGGAAATGCTAACGATCGGGCGGTTTCAGAGCACATTCCGACGCAGCTCTATAACGCCAGGTTGCGGCTTATAGCTACGTTTTATCATGTTACCGCAGTTGCATCGCGTGTCATAGGTGTCGACTTCAAGTGCATCGGGTCCTTCGAGTATACCGTAAAGAGATATCGACGGCACGTGCATTGAATATACAGAGCGGTACGAAAACACGCGAGTCATATCTTCGAGAATAGATTTTTCGACCAATTTGGGCAGTTGATTTTTCTTTAGTAAAAATATTGAGAGAATGGTCATTATCGAGCACTCAAAAAATTTTAATATTAGATATCTTAGTTAAAATTTTTTATTGCAAATTTTATCTGCAAAAATCTCTTCACTCTTGTGATGATTTTTATCTGGGAGTCATTAGCGTTCCGATATTTCTGTTAATAAAATATTGATTTGAACTTTTGTGAAATTTATTTCTAAGATATCACTCAATCTTTCTTTTGGAATATCCTGTGTACATAAATTATTCCATGGCTTTCTTTGGTTACACGCATTCTTTAGAAGCGCATTATCTGATAGTTCGTCTGTTCTTGATTTCTGTAATCGCATTTATTGAACCGTTTTGAAACAAGAGAAGGTACTATGCTTTGCGCGAAGTTTTTCTTTTTCATAAGTTCTCGCCCATCGGAAAACACGATGGAAATTTTCGTAGCTTACGTCAATGCACTCGATGACGTAACTTCACGTTTAAGCCCGAGATATAAACCGTTTTCTCGGCTTTTCCTCGCGATCGTTTCGGTTTAGTAAAGTTTGTTTACGACCATCGTGTCTCGTTATGCAAGATCGGAAAGGATGTGCGCGAGAAACCGTAGTCGCTACCGTCGATGTTGCTGTTATAGTCGTTATCGCTTCTGGTTGGACCAACGTATAGATTCGCTCTTCTGGTTGTTGTAAAGGATTACAGTGCGCGAGAAAGTACAAGTCCTTAAAGGAAAAAAATGTGGATTTATTTACGTCGCTGCGCATCAAACGCATAACGAAGAAAAAGATTTTACTACGTTCCACATAGTTCCGTTAACTTGGTATTCCCATCACAAGAATATTTGAATATATAGTATAATTAAATGTTAATTTATTGATATCGTTATTGTAATCTCGAATTTATTACTTCTACCAATTAACAAAAAATTGGTATTAAAGATGGCGATGCTGATTTAATATTATCCTAGCAGTCTCATTCCGAAAAACATTTATAGCAAATCATAAACAAAAAATATGTCAAAATTAATTGCTAATTAATTAGTCAAGATACTATAAAAGCATAAACGTAGAATATTATAACTATATAAAAGAAAAGTGATTACCAAAAATAAAAGAGAGAAGTAATATATAATATCAATTCAATATTAAATTGTTTCCAGAATTAATTCGACGAAAATATCTTGATTTCGAATTTATTGCTTGCGAAATAAGTTAAAAAAATAACGCTTTTATCACTACTAAAGTAAATTGTGTTACTGCAAAGATAAATTAAGCACTTAATTTTATAAATAATAATTTATAATTATAATTAAAATTATAAATTATTCATTTTATGATTGCTTTATTATCGCTTGATATTTTCCTAAGTCTCCTTCTTTTCTTTTATTAGTATTTTGCTGTTCTTTTATGACATATACTCGTGAAAACACGGTTAATTATGGTCGCGCGTGTACTAATCAAAATAAACGATTGCTCGGTGTTTTACATGAAACTCTTGATGTTAATCATACATGACATGCACTTTCTTTTACTCTATTGTGACAAGAGAACGCGAAAATCACGGTTACATGAAACTGTAATTTATGCAGCCACTGGAAAATTTCGTGATCGAATTCAGATAATTCTTGCTAACAAAATGGCACAAGTTATGATAATTTTGATATCTTTTTTTACAATACAAGTTTTAGAAAAAATGTTTGAATTAAAATTAAGAGATAATACTATGATGCATGAAAGATGCGATGGTTTTTGCTCACTCGGGTCTTACTGCGTGGATGACAACAAGATTACTGCATGTAACAATTTTACGCTATACATTGCAAAAAATCAATGTTATGTTATCTCTCAAAATTAATTACAATTAATACTAAAAAATAGCTAATGCAATCATTCTCTGCGATCATCGCAATTAATATCGAGTGTATGTAAAGTCGAGCGATTATCGTATTCGAATGACGCAGACAGCGAAAAACAAATAAGAGAGAAAGAAAGGACTCAGGGAGTCATCGGGGAGCAACTATAAAGTAAGTAAAAATTGTACTTTTGTTATATATTATTTATTTACGTAATATTTGTTATATATAAAATTAATTGTCTAATGTATCTTTGCGATAACACAGTTTAATCTTGCAGCGATATAAAACTTGGAATGTTTCCAATTATTTTTAAAATTTTGATAGCGATTAATTCTAAATTAATTCTAAAAAACAATTTGATATTAAGTTAATATTGTCAATTTCTCTCTTTTGTTTTGTTTTTAATCGCTCTTTATTTTTTTATAATTATATTCCATGCATCTATAATAATTTAATCTTTTGAAATTTTTTTACAATATCTTTATGCAATTAATTAATTTTGGTATATTTGTTTTTATTTATAATTTGCTATTCATATTTTTCAGAAGAGGTGTTATGTTAAATAAATAAGCTACTAAGAGGTGTATTGTTAAATTAATAAAAGCAATAAATTCAGGATTAGAGTGACAAATTAGCACATAATTAAGCCATATAAATTTGATTTCTCAAGATGGGAGTATCAGATTAACGAAAGCTATTAACGTACATATTCTCGAGTATACTTTGCCACTTATATGTACCAGAAATGTACTTAATCCTGGAGCGCATTTCTTGAAAGAGCACGCGTCGTACCACGGTTTAAGTATAATATATTCCGGCGTGAATGTTAAAGCTCTCGTTGTATATTCAACAACGTATATACAGGTTTATGCCGTTGCTCATTAATAATCATAAGAACACAGGAGCGTACTTCTAATTGCATGATATATCACCGTGATTAGAATTTAACGAATATTTAGTTTGATATGATAAAGTGAAGAGATCATTGACTTTCTGCAAAGCCGAACAATAAGAAATAAGATTAATTTTATATTTTTCGAAATTAGTCATTTGCGCCTCATCAAAAATTTTATTTTGTCATACAACACGTATTGTATTGAAATAAGAAAACTTTCTTGATTATTATTCTAGATATTAATGTGATTACAGAGTCTTATATAATTTTTCACGCTTTACATTTGTACTTTGGGCTTAAAAGATATTTCCTTCTCTTGCGCATTTTTATGTTACAATTTGGTCAGTATATTTTGCTCGGCTAAACGGTAATGACCTACACTTTCCATATCGTTGACTCATTTTAAGAATGGTTTAATTTTCTACGTTGCCGGCTATTTAGCTAGTCCTCGGCCAATTTGTACGGAGTAAAAAGATGTAGAATGATATGTGCTAATAAGAGGGATGCTACGGAGCACAAAGGACACAGGCAGGGCAGAAAATAGACAGCGTATGCTAACAAGTGCTAAATACAATGTAGGTGCACATACTATATGCATCTATGCAATATACCCACCGTACTTGACTAAATTATTAGATTCGTTCTCGCGACTCCTCGTCTCGTTTTTCCCATCTCGTCCGCAATCGAGATCCGAACGGTAACTCTTCTTTTTCCTCGAGCCGCGTATTTTCCTCTTATCCTAGTCTGGATTTTTCTATTAGACCTCCTCAAAGTGCTCGTCTAAAAAGTATGCAAAAAGCATCGCTGTATGGGAGAGAAAGTCTCACGCGGAGTATAGCAGTGATATTAAAACGAGTTTTGAAGCCGTTTACGCGTCAATCAGCTCGAAAGACGAGCAGTCATGTCATTTAGAATAGTGGCAGCGCGTAACTAGATTTACCGTTGTATTGACTACCAGTGTTATGTTCGCTTAATTTATCACAAAGAATTGATGTTATCGAATAATTTTAGAAAACGCTAATATGGAATGATTGCCAAATATTATCAAATACTGCATTAGATTTTATTTCCATAATTAGGAAAGAAATTAATAAAAAAAAAAAAAGAAAAGGTTAAATTTTATATATACTTTATTCTTAATTTATAACATTTTATTTATAAATATCAATATTTAGTTGCTAATTCAAATGACAGAAATTTTTTGTGATTTTGAGATATATTATCATCTTAATATTCAATATGCTTTATATTGTCGAGCAAAATGAATTGAAATCGATTCGGAGGAAATAGAGAATAAATGAAAATCTCCGAGAAAACGTATGCGGGACACGTCACATGTTCGAGAGAACGAAACTCGTCCTCGAACGTTCTCGCGATTAAATTCTATTTCTCACGCCATCCGATGTTCAACGTTTGGTTAAATTCGCTTATCCGCACTGTCGCGAATTTTTCGTTGCACACCCCTCTCCCAAGGACAAGTTCCGACCGCGCAGATTGCGCCTTTTCTCGCAACGCGTTAAGTTCCATCTTGAAGGAATAGAAAGATGAAATTCTCGTTCGTTGGCAGATAGAATTCCAGTCATTCAGCTCTTCTCAAAAAATTCGGTTACTCGTGCTGTATTAACGTTATTTTTTATGGCTACGTTAATATCAAGACGATTTTGTTTGAATAATTATTGATTTGAGTGATTATTGAAGTGTAAATTTGAGTAAAAGACAGAGATGATTACCTCGACTTAATATTGCTGTGATTGCAGTTTTTAAGTAATTAAGATATCGCTAACTCTTCCTCTATAACTGACACACGGTGTATGGAATAGCGCTATAACGCTAAGCGAGCGGTCGCTAACGGGTAACACCGGTAGTTGGTGTTCCTATCTAACGTCGCCTAATACGGGGACGAGTCTAATCCCGTCTGATCTTGAATAATCTGAACTAATCTCGTGCAATCTAACGGCAGCTTTCGGCGCCGGGTACGAGCGTTGGTGGAATAGGTCCGTTTTCAATTAGAGGGAACATTTTGCTGATGGCGCCTGCTTCCTCATACACCTCCCACCGCCCAGCTGGATATCTACCGAAACTTCGTAGGGATACGGAAGGAAGGTTTACGGATACGGATGTTGGTGGGAATCTGTCAGTATGAGCAATCCCCATAGATAATGGCCGGATTATGCAACCGGATTAGGATTTTCTACAATGCGCGTGTGCGTGAATCTTCTTACGGAGATTCGTACCTTGATTAAATTCTAAGTACAATCAGCCGAGATCTCGCGCAATCGCTTAGTTTAATAGAATTTGCCATTTTGTATTTTTTCAGTATTCACTCCGCTTTGTCAGAAATAGATGCACGAGAAATCGGGTTTCGCGAAAAAGCTACGTCCATTTGGAAATTGCCGTTCATTGATTGTAGCTTTCTCGTGGTAACCGCCGGGATCGAAATAGAATGCCAGGAGCCAGGTTGACGTTTTGCCACACACTACGTGCATTGTTTGAGTAAGTTTTTATATCTCGACTGTTTTTGATTATATATATATATATATATACTCTCTCTCTCTCTTTCTCTCTCTCTCTTTTCTAATGGTACAATACGGTTACGCGCTATTTTTATTCACAATATATTTCACCAACAATATGCATATTTACGCGAATGCAACCAACCTCAGATTTTTTAATAATATATATGCATACATATATATATTAATAATTGTGATATGAATTAAAGATATCTTTTATATAAACAATTAATTATAAAAAAGATAAAAAAAGAGTATTTTATTTTAACATTTAGGTACAAAAATAATTTTAAACAAAGAAGAACGTTTTGATTTATCTCCGTAATCCATTCTTTAACTGTGACTTATTTTCAGATAACACCTGCTCTCAATTGGACAGATAACACCTGCTCTCAATTGGATTCTATTTTTTTATAGTCTTCTTTCGTATTTTCACATTAATTTACCGCATCCACCTTTTACAATCCGATTTCGTAAAACGATAAGGTCCCTTCTTTATGATTCGCGTGAATCCTAACTCTATCGTCTTTTCTTTTACTTGATTTTGAGTGTCAAATATTTGCGGAGTCTGGTAAGAGAAGGGGGAGGGAAGAGGATGTGAAGAGGAGAAAAGGAATAGACGGTTACGATTCTCCTCTAGATTACATGGGGATGCGGGTGATCAAAAGTTGAGGACTGATGTAACGGACAGAGAACGCGGTGGCGTCGCGACGACGAAAGTCATCTTGCAGAGCCTGTAGGCGCTCTGGGCGCCTGCAGAAGGAGAATCGTTTTGTAATTGATAGGAGTGTTTGTTTTCGCATTTGTAAATAGCATTCCATTAGTGCCGCCGCGTGCACACAAACTGTACGAACTTTAGCGCGCACGTCGAAGTTTCCCAGAGCCGTTCCAGCCAGAAGTACAACTATAATCGAGCCTCGTCTGCTCTCCTAGTCCGTAACCCTCGCGAATACGGTAACTGTACATTATAATTTGTTGCATTGTACATCTTTTTATGATTGCGCAGACCATATAAAAAACGTCCCAAGTCACATTTATCACTCTAAGATTGATTGAATAATTTCCTAATTTGATACTAAATCAAGCATCAAATTTCCTAATTTGATACTTAATGAAAATTAAACAATTAAGTTCCATTTTCATAAACGTCAATTAACATTAAATGAGATTTAACTAGCATTTATAAAGAAAGGGTCTTGGGTAATTAACTCAAAATTAAAATGCTGATCTAATTTTACACAATTTAAATGTTTTAATAATCCAAAATTTTACTAGTTTTTCTTTGCTACGATTTTAAACCATAGAAGCTAAATTCAAAAGAGAATGTCAAGTGCATTGCATATTCTATATAATGCACGTAGATATGTCATATGCAATATATACAGATATTGTAACATGCAAACGTTACACAGCAGCATGTATAAAAAATATATTTTTTAAATTTCTACGTTGATATTATGTCAATACACTGCCTTTGATTATGAATTTACAAAGCAGATGAGCACATATATAACTTTTATTGATTTATGGAGTATCATGCTCCACCTTTAATTTGGAGCAATTATCGTTGATGATTTCATATGACGGCGATACGTTAAAATAATATACGGTAAAGTTTTTTACAGTAGGATATAGAATAAACATAAGCTAATAAATAAGGGAAGTGGCCGTAAATATCGTAAATACCGTAAATTCGTTTCGTCCGAGCAATGTTTCGGATTGGTTGTTAGCTTTCGCCAGTAGCAACGAATGCACAATTTCGTCCGCGCAATTTCGGGCCAGCTCAAGCGAGAACGTCATCCCGACACGAATTTTACGACTGATCACTCGCGAAGCCTCCTCTTTTGTCACGTTCCGCGCCGTGGTTTTCTCGAAAGAAAAACGGATCCTCTCGGATACGGGTTCTTTCGATTGGAATGGATGAAATTCCATTACTACGGAATTTCGCGTAATTCTTTCGGAGCACTGTCGCGTATATGTTCCGAGTAATGAGATAGGCATCACTCTTTTCTCTTTTAGTCATCTTTTCAAGATGATATTCATGATGATATAAATGATGCAATTATATTGGATATTATTAATCTTTTAGTGTCAACAATTTTTCTCGTCGACTCATAGATACTCGGAACAAATTAAGCATGGAACGATTTTTATTTTTATGTCATATCTTTTGAAATCTTTGTAATATGTTACAATCTGATAACGAAATTAGTCATTTTTTTCAAAATTATGTGATATTTAATAAAGAAAAGATCTAATACAAGATCTAGAGAAATTTATAAAAAACTTTTAGAAATTTAAAATATTTGAAATGCGTGTATATGCAAGTAAAAAGTTCATATTTAAACATTAATGTGAGTGTCAACTATTCAAAGATCCATATTATTGAATATTAATAAGTGAAAAATATAGAATCTTTCTAATTTAGAATAAATTAACTAAATTTCTATATGTTTTTAGTCGTTGTTAAAGCGTGAATTATATAAAAATTATCTTTATTATACTTCTATTGGGACGTAAATCATCTAAATTGCGAATAGTATTACTCAGCCAATTCTTTTGTCAAGAATAAGCTTATTTGATTTCTGTGCTCTGAGCGAAAATTCATTTTGGACTGCGCGTTATATAACGAAACTCGCGATATTTCTCCAAGCTGTGAGTAATTAAAATGTAAATTATGCGATGTGAGTAAACATGTTTGTACGAATCGCGCCAAGTGCAGCCGACGCCGGAAGGATTATCCTTTTAATGAGACTCGACAATGCACATTAATGTCGCGATGCGTTTATTAGAAGTCATACTGAAAATTGTGAACTGAAGGGAAATGTCCGTACACCTCTATTAACAAGAAAAAGAAACGTACCCGTTTAAATTGAGAAAAATTATTGTACAAAATTAATTGAAGATAAATACAAAATATAAATGTAACTAGGATCTGTTTTATACATATATATATATACATACATATATATAAAATCGTTATGTGAAATTTATACTTTTTTTACAATTGTGTGAATAAAATAAAAATTATTTTATTTTCCAGCAGACTTATCAGCACGTTCGTAGCGTTTCGACGATTACAAAGAAATTCTACTTTATATTTGTGCTATCAAAAGACTCGTGGTCATATTCTACGTTTCGCCTTTTCCGTAGCATAGAAAAGAAATTCTCGACACGTTCCCCTCTGCATTCGCGCTCACATCTGTACGCGGCATAAATCGCGCGATGATTTTTTTTCTTTTTCATAACCCTCATACGCACCCTTGCCGTTCTCTTTCTTGCGTCTTTTCGCCCAGCTCTACCAGCCCACCCCAACGCTTTTCATCGTTTCCCGGGCCGTCTCCTTCCTTCTTGTTCGTTCTTTCTTATATTCCCACTACTAAAGCGGAACAGGCTATTTCGCGGTTTTCATACTTCGGCACGACGTAATTACCGCGATTTCTGCGAAGGCGAAAGAGTCTGTTCTGCAAAACGAACGATCACGCGTTAAAGGCGCTCGTGAATTTCGTGACGACATGAAAATAATCTTGCATCTGAATCTCTTTCTTGAGGTTTCGAGAAGCGTTATTGAAACCACGCAACATTACTAACGTTTACTTGACGAGAGGGACAACGATAAGGCCTCTTAGTTAAGACAGCGATTGCGTCCAAGAACGTGGAAAGAACGCGGTGTTTTTGCGATGTAGTTTATTAATTTATTTGACGAGTATTTAATTCCGATACGAAATCCGTAAATATTAATCAAATCAAAATCATGAAATTCGAAATAATTTATTCGCTATTTTGCAATGTCGAAAGCAATCGTCAAATTCCGAGCAATTTTTGATTTATTAAAAAAAGTGTAGAATGTATATATGTTATTTTAAAAATTTTTAATAATTATTTCTAATTTTTCTGCAATTTAATTTTTAATTTAAATTGTAGAAAAATTAATAATTTTCAATTTAAATTTTTCTACAATTTTTTTATAATTAAGTAATTTCACTCTTTTTATCTAAAAATAAATTTTATTTTATTATCTCTAAAAAAATTATTTTAATTTTTAAATAAGGAATTAAATGACTATCTTAAGTTTAGATAGTCCTAATAGTTCTAACAACCCTTTTGTTGGCTAAGCCAGCGGGAATCCGGGATCATCGAAATTTTGGGGAGGGTATCCTAATCGCGTGCCCTACTCGTGTGTCCTAATCGTGTATCCTATTCGCATGACCTACTCGCGTGTCCTACTCG
>NW_021848499.1:1121392-1122328 GCF_003651465.1 Formica exsecta | reverse complement strand
ATATTATTTATATTTTATTCTTTTATTCTTCCCAATATTTTAATAGTTTTAATATTATTTTAATTTCTTAAGAATTTTAAGGAATTAAATGACTATTTTAAGTTTAGAGATAGTCCTAATAATTCTAACAATCCTACTTTTGCTGGCTAAGCCAACGTGAATCCAGGATTACCGAAATTTTGAGGAGAGTATCCTAATCGCGTGCCTTACTCGCGTGTCCTAATCGTGTACCCTACTCGCGTGCCCTACTCGCGTGCTCTATTCGCGTGCTTTGATAGAATGCACCGAATGTTGCTTCCGGTGGGCCAGTTGGACCTACCTTTCGTTGTTCCTGGTCATATTCTGGCTACATTTAATCAGAGATGTAGCTTCGACCTCTATCGGAGATCAATGAAGGAGAAAAATTCCTTCCATTGCAGGCTAATTATTATCGCCAGTACATGAGCGTAATTTTATGTTCATTTATGATCGTGAGACATTGCGACAGTTTGTCAATTGCATCGTTTTATAACTTTACTTTAATTAATCTAATGCCAAGTTATCAATCAAAATTAATTGATTGAAATAATAATATATAACCTTATAATAACATATAATATTATTTATAATAATATGTAATTTATATTAAAATAAAATTAATAAAACATTTATGTGTCTTATATAATTTAATAGATCGATAATTTGGCTTTACATCAATTAAAACAAAGCTTTTACTAACATGAAAATATGGATGAATGGGCTATACAAAATTAGTATAAAATCGGCGCAATATAAGAATAAATTATTACTATTTCATATAATTTATAAAATTACTAGCGCCTTCTTCATTTAACAAATTAAATAAAATTTATCAATTAAAAGAAATATTTTATATCTTTTTCAAATTTTTGCTTTAATTTATACTTCAAATTATATCTGTAATATGTTTTAATGAAT
>NW_021848499.1:1116261-1121234 GCF_003651465.1 Formica exsecta | reverse complement strand
TAAAATGGTCGGCGCAATATAAAAATAAGTTATGACTATTTTATATAATTAATAAAATTATGACTATTATTTTTTATGACGATTATTTATGACTATTTTATATAATTAATAAAATTACTTCTAACGTCTTCTTCATTAAACAAATTAGATAAAATTTACCAATTAAAAAAAAATATTTTATATTTTTTCGAATATTTATTTTAATTTATATTTTGAATTATATCTTTAATATGTTTTAATGTATATTTTAAAAATCTATTGAAAGGTATTTGATTTAATCTATTCTAGCCCATCCATTTTGAGGCAACGGATCTATTTACAATCTACAATCTACATTTGCATTTACAATATCTACGAATCCGTTACCTCAAAATAAAATAAAGTTCATCACTCACCGACACTGATGCGCAACAGCGGAGTTGTTGGTCTTGAGGTTACGTTGTCTGTAACATATAAATATAAAGTCCAAATTATAGCAGCGTCCAAAATATAATTAATATTTCGTGCGGAATATTTTATATCCGATGCCTACAATACTCAGAAGCTCTATATAAATATGGAACAATTTTATAAATTATAAAAAGACTTTTTTTTAAAATAGGAACTTTTATAGGATTTTTATGTAAAAGTCTTTCTTTTTAATTTTCTCTTGTTTAATTCATTCAAATAAAGAGATCGAATTAATGCGAGTATGCGATTTTTAACAACCGATATATAAATAATAAATACTTTAGGGTTGCTGCGCCGGTGCAGGATGCCTCTCCTAGGCCTCCTCCTCCTCTCAGAATGTCAGGGTCGCTGTGTTGATCTGTAACATACAAATAGAAGATGCAAATTGTAGTAAACGCTCAAAATAATTAATATTTCAAAAATTTTATTATATACAGTTATAGTTTTTATATAAAAGTCTTTCTCTTTCTAATTTTCTCTTGTTTAAATCATAAAAATAAAAAGCCAAATTACGCGATTAATTGTTTAAATTAAATTGTATGTACGCAATTAATAAGTAATTAATATACAAATAAAAAATTACTTACCATAGTGTTGTTCCACCGGTGCTCGATGCCTCTCCTAGGCCTCCTCCTCCTCTCAGGTTGAGTTACACGCGCGATACTTTAAACGGCACTCCAGCACTTTTATTAAAAGATTACTTCCGCACTTATACGCGCGATACTTTGAACAACACTCCCGCACTTTCGAATTTCGGCACGATTAAATCCCGTTTCACACGAGAATCACATTTCAAGTCGACAAGTCGGGAATTCAACAATTACTTCGAGCAAGGGTTAAGCGGAAGTGGAAGCGGAAGCGGAAGAAGACGAAATCGATTGATGGAATCAATTTTTTTCATTTTAATATTTGTCGCCATCGCGTTTAGAAAATTTGACGGAGCGTCTCGCACCACTACTTTACTGCTCGTGCGTCGCTGTATGAATGATAACAAGGCCGTACATAACACGTTAACAATAGCGCGCTAATGTTTACGCTGCCAAGGCGAATACTATGTTATTGATAATTCGCAGCTGAAAATATTTTGCGTACTATAACGTATATAGCGGAATATTAAATTATACAAATAATTTAAATTATTTACTTAATAAACGATTAATAATATTACGGAGCTTATCGTTAATTACTCGGACAAGCAATTCGATTATTTTATTGCGCGTTTTCAACCCGAATTTAAATCGTCGAAAACTCGAACGATAAAACATCGGACATTCGGAAATATAATTGAACTTTAAGTATTTAAAAAAAAATAATTATTACTTATAAAAGGAAAAAAATATCGCGACAAAACAATAATTCATATTTTTGATTCTTGATTATATGTATATATATCACGCGAAATACACGCCTCGAGATTTATCGTTGCAATATAATTACGTATTATTTAAGATATGTAAAAGATAATTAATTAATAATCTGATCAAATTATTTCCCGATACTTGTCGCGATCGTGTTTAGAAAAGGAATTTTATGGAGTTTTTATTGTATTTTATTGTATTTTATTGGTCTCGCACTGCTACTTTACTGCTTGAGTATCGCCGTGCGAATAATAACACGTTGGAAAAGAATTTGAGCGTCTCGCCCCACTACAATTCTATTCAAGTGTTTTCGAATGAATGATAACAAGACCGTGATACATAAACAATGTTTACGCGCGTCAATGTTTACGCCGCTAAGGCCGAATACCATGTTAGATATTGACCTAATTCGCTGCCGAAATATTTTACGTACTATTATATATATATATGCGAAATGTTAAATTATATAAATATTTTAAATTATTTATTATAAACGATTAATGTATCACGGAGCTTATCGTTATATTAATTATTCGATTTTGCGATTCGGTCGTTCTACAGCACGTTCTTAATCCAAATTATATCTAGATCGTCGAAAAGTCAAATGCTATAGCATTTTGGAGCAAAATTTTTCCGTGATACCAATTGCCTCTTTTGCTGTTACTTCGTAAGTAACCACCGAAATTGCGTATTTTGACAATTTAAAGAGAATATGCTCTGAGATAAGAGTCGGGGCGCACATCATTCGTCAATCTCATTCATCGTCTCGGTTTCCTTCCACTTTAGATTTAACTCTTGTTTGAAGTTAATGTTACCCTCTCGTTGACTTGAAGTGCGTCCTTTGCACGAAACAGATTATTGATTCGTTTATTCTGGATTTGTGAAATTCGGGAGTGTTGTGCAAAATGTCGCGCGAACGCAGACACACAATACTTTGCACAGCACTGTTGAATTAATTAAGATGCGGCAAACCATTCACGGCTCGATGAAAACGTTCGCGCGACACTTTGCACGACACTCCCGAGTTTCGCAAATCGAGAATAAACGAATCAATAATCTGTTTCGCGCGAGGGCCGCACTTCGAGTCAACGAGAGGGCAACATTAATTTATTTTAATATATACTAATATATATATATATATATAAAATTTCTTTTTAGATAAGATCAATTTCTACTGTTATATTTTTAAGGTTTAAATAATCATGTTACCTTGGCTGCGTTCCGATATTCACTGCCAGTACTGAAAATCTATAGTTTACATCACGTGCACTATAGATTTTCAGTACTGGCAGTGAATATCGGAACGCAACCCAAGTGAGTTCGGTGATAAAAGACGATTGATGACATTATCGGCCGTTTTAACTGCATCAAAGATAATTATTTAATTTATACGGTTATTTTAGTTCATCCAGTTATTGTTTTGTCGAAAATGTATAGATCTTTTATGTAACTGCCTCAAGAACAAAATAAACATTTTATTGTACATAAACAATCAGCTGTATATTTTTGACTGGATAAGGGATTCTTTTTAGATATTAATTATTTTTGCCACTGCTATAATTTGAAATTTATATTTATATGTTACAGATCAACGTAGTTAACTTCGCTGCTGCGCATCGATCAATGAGTCTTTTAAACTTTTATTTTTTTTTTAAATAATACTATTAAAGTATATATTTAAGTGTGCACTAGTTTGGAATATAGATAGATCTCTTTTGGTCATTGACTCTTTTGGTCTTTGTTCTTATTTTGAGATATTCTATGGAATATAATAATAATTTTGGTTTATGGAATATAATGCTGATTTTTGTAGAATTTTTAAAACTTCAACGTTCTGCATATTTTAGTCTTCCTGTTTATCTCAGATTTATTTCTTATCATTTGATATGATATATAACCATTTTCGCAAGCTTGCTTAATATATATTAGCTAATTTTTAATTTTTATTCCAAAAACGTTCGAAACTTTAATAAGGTCTGCAAGCAAATGCTCTCTCTATTCCTTTCGCATTAAGATGTGTCTCGGTTATAGAATCGTGCTTTCCTCCAAGTTTAGCGTCGAAACCTCCTTTGTTTTCGTCGTCGTCTTCACCTCGAGGCGACAAGGGTTGTGGTGCGATGCATCGGCTTGCTCTCGTGCGCACGGTACAATGATAATCCTGTTATACGGTAGCGTGTTAGTGACTGACGTTCCTTTAGCACAGACTGTTCCCGGCTCGTCAAAGTACAAGAACCAGGAAAAGGCTCTGTCAATATCAGGATTGTTTGATATGGACGCTGTCCCTCAACGGCTGGCTACATTGTTGCCGCCAGAGCGTTTTACTCTGATTTGGTTTTTTGTTTATCTAGAAATTCTATATTGCTTTTATTGAATTCGACGCGTATTGGTATTCTCGATGTAATTACATTTATGAAGAATAATCCTTTTCTAATAAATATTTAATTATTGTTAAAATAAAATAAATAATTGTTTTCTAATTATAAAGCACAAGAATTAATAATATAATTAAATAAGATAAAATAGAATCTTTTTAAAGCATCAGAGAATTTAAAAAAAAAGAAATTAATTTGTGTATTAAAATTATATATAATCAGTATATTCGATCGGTTCTGTATATTTTTCTAATTCTATTTTAAAAGAGTAAAAAATCAATTACATTGTAAATTAATCAAGTCTGACGAAACTAACTCCAAGCCGTTTCAATCAGTTTGCACGTAAATTTGAACACCTTTGACGTAGATTCACGCGTTATCTCCCTGCGCACGTTATTAGAAGTGCATTGTACCGAGCAGCGCACTTCGTTTAAATTCATTTGGTAGTTAATAGAAAATGGCAGAGAGCGAATTTGGTAATAGCGGAGAGCGGCTTATCGGTAGGAGACTGCTCGAAAGCGGATGCGAGAGCGGGTTCGCGGCCGGCCATCCGGTTCCACGAGGTTGGAGGCCAACCGAGCGGTCATCTCCCAGAGGCCTTGTACTCGGAAATAGACTGGGTTATACGTATATATATATATATAGAACCTACGTATATATATATATATATATATATATAATAAATACGTAAAATAGGGAAAATACAGAATTATTTTGGCGCTAAAGGCACGCAAGAAAGTGATCTCTCTATATTTAATCGCGAGGAGACATGACATTGACGCAAAGTGTAATA
>NW_021848499.1:1112430-1113397 GCF_003651465.1 Formica exsecta | reverse complement strand
TATATATATACGTAGGTTCTGTGCCGTAACTCTAGCCGGAATACCGGCATAGTATTGATAATGCACGGCCTGTGCCCCTTTGCGTTTATACCATGTGGGTATATGATCCGCCTTGCCCATTCGGTGCCGGCGGTTCTTCATATCTCTCCGGGCTGTTGATTTTTGCCCGGTATCCCTGATCGCGTTTAAAGTACCGCTTGCTATTTGTATCAGAAAATCAATCGTTTACTTACAAATTTTTATCTCTATTTTATGTGGACGTTATTTATTAAATGGGTTGACCATCCTAAATGCAAAGCTTTTTCTCTCGTGCAATACTTTTATAAATGTATAATTAATACAAGAACGCGAGATGGAAAAGTCAAATAAGAGGAATAATAAAAAGAAATAAAATAAATATCAATAAAAAATATCGCTATACAGTTATACCCAACAATCTTTACTGATACGACGGAAATGATAAAATATGTAATTAGTGTAGTCTTTATGGAAGCTTGCACAGGAGTTTGCGAATATATATTCCGTCGGTATACCGCGTATTACACATTTCCGTAGCCCTTCTTCTTTTCGCTCGTTTTATTTTTTTATGTACGGCCGTTCGTCACGACGACACGAGCGCACCGTATTTCCCCCGAGTGTTTTTCGTAGCCATAGTAATTGTTTACTACCGTCGCGCACCGGCCGTACGATGCTGATCGCAAAATCAATTTTCCTTCGTGCGCCAGATGCGTTCTGCAGCGAGATTCTCAACCAGGAAACCTTAATCTTGATGGTAAAATTTTATATCAAATCATTGTCACGTTTCTTTGAGTGACAAAATCGATAATCTCGGAATATGTGAAACGTATTTATATGTTTTCAGATAATAGTAATAACAAGAGATTGTACAATTAACAAAATTCTTTTAGTGCCTCATGAAAGGAGTATTATATATATATATCATTTTTCAAACTCTATATGTCAAAGT
>NW_021848499.1:1068766-1092685 GCF_003651465.1 Formica exsecta | reverse complement strand
TATATATATATCATTTTTCAAACTCTATATGTCAAAGTGCAAGAGAGTGTCTCGCCAATTAATGCTTTCCGAAAAGTATATATGTATACGTACATCTTCGTATGCGCGGCATGCTTTGATACATCAAAGACGGGCGTACGCATTAAAACAATTAAACCGCCAATAGTACAAGCCAATTTAAGGACGTGTTTATTCCTACGGTAATTTCCGTATGCGTTCGAAACATGAGAGAGTTAATCGCCCTGTCCATTTGCGTCGCGCAAGGATCTTACTCACGGGGCCATCGGCTCAGCCCGGCGTCGTCGCGTGAGGAATTCCGTATTAAAAGTTTACCGTCCTCATGGTAGGGTAGTGTAGGGCTTTCGCTTGCGGGAAAGGGCCGGAATTCCGTTGCGCGGCACGAGAGAAGGCCGAGGCAACAGGAATTCTAGTAGTTACCTACGTTAGTCGCGCTCACCCTCCGTATATTTCCCTTTCCCGTTCTTCATCCAGCTCGATCCTACAACGTTTTGCCGCCCGTTGTCGTCATAGTGTAAATCGGACCTTTTGACTACCACCGATGGAAATCGAGACCCTTTGACACCGTACACCGCCACGCGCCCTCGGAAATATTTTTGAGTTTTATTCGCCGGTGCTCCGGGAAAAATGCCGCGGGCGTAACAACGACGCCGTTCGGTCGCCCTATTTTTTTTCTCTCTTCTTTTTTACTTTACACTTTTTTGCCATAGCAGTACGTGATAATTAAAAAATTCTGTTCAGGTCAAGTTGCTTTGACCGGGAAGATTAATTGTTCGGCAGATAATTCTCTATCTCTGTCTCTCGTAGGGTTTCTTCTTCAAGATATGCGTTTTCTCAAAATGGTGCATCTCCAAATGTGGATGCATTTAGCTTTATTTCTGTCTGTAACAGATGAATTAATATTCGAAGTAATGAATTAATATTCGAGTGCCTGATTTAATGAAGTCACGTTCGGAAGTCCTTGGCTTACGTCATTTGTCATAAAGGCAAAGCTGAACTATAAGTTCAGCATGTAATTGCGTTATCAGACAATTTAACTTTTTAGCTGTCAGATGAAAAATGAGACGGATGAAAAACGACGTTTTGTGGCATGAAATTTCCAAAAGCGTCAAATTAATCGATTTAAAGGGCAAATGGGATCAAGAGGTCGCGCGGTTTGGTCATTGGACCGGGAACACAATGGAGAGAAATGCATTTGTGTCGCGTTTCACCAGGCATTCTGGTATCGCTATTCGTTGGTCCCGTCTGCGTACTTTTTATGGCATTACTAACGAAGGTGTTATATTCCAGGCATCTATATCGTTTCGAAAGCGCGCGTTTCGCTGTATTCATCGAAGTGTGGAATGCACACTGCGTTGTTAGTAAAGATATCTATCGTAATAATTTTGCACCCCTATACACGCAGACATTACGCGTTCAGATACTTGTCCGTGCGTTATCGCTGTCGAAACGTAAATCATTGCGAAACAACGGACGTAATATAACGACAAGTATTATATCCCTTGCGACAAGGTATATGCGCGACCCTTTTTCTCCGACACATTACGATTGTCGTCCTGAGTAAACTGCTAGATGCTCAGCAGATATCATGGCACGATATCCTCGAACGTTTGTTCGTATATTTGACACTCGTTATTGCAATCGACTTAGTTTACTTAAATCAAATCGATTCCTGCAACATGTTTGCGTTCTCGCAACACGTACCTCTACGTCGATCAAATTCCATCGGATGTTTTATTTAGTAGAAATTGGAAGATATTGTTGCTCGTTCAACAGAAGGATTTCACAACTGATAAAAGTTGATTTTCTAGAATTCGCGATCTAAAAAAAAAAAGTATAACGCTTTTATGCAAACACACAGTCCGTCTATCCCTTACCATATGTGCAATGTGCCGTTGCCCGTTTAGCTGAATTATGCGCACACACACATATATATATATATATATATATATGTATAGGTATACATATATAATAACAAGCGTGTTGATCAAATTTTATTTGATTTAAGATAAAATATTGATCTTCCCCAATATGTGTGTATGTGTGTAGCGCTCGGCACACTCTTGAAGGAAATTCCGTCTGCTTTATTTATGTATATTCTCATCGAATTTCTCGCGCTCCTGCATACTGGCAGCAAACCACTCGCATCTCGGGAATTGTACAACGTACACGAACAAGATGGTAGAAAATTTTGCAGTCAGAGAAACGCGAAGTCGTTATTTGGTGCATATGCCGAATGCAATTAAACGTTTGCTCGTAACTCTTTTTTTTTTCTCCACAAATATCCTGCGCGGAATACGCACGTACACACATAAATCTATGATGTATTCCTCGATCATTTGTGAAATTTGCGAGACATCGAGCACAACGCATTCCTCTTGTTTTCTTTTGTTCTCCCGTATGGGGAGTATGAAAAAAAATTTCATTTGCGCATACATGTGGGACGCACGTTTAATTAATGTTTGAATATATTGGCTCGGGTGTTTGCATTGAAGTAGAAAGCCGTCAGAAACGTTAATAAACGTTTGTCGTTCGAAGAAATGCTAGAACGAGAATGTATTTCTGTTCTTTTATATCAGGCAAAAAATAGAAGAATGTGCCGCGATTGAATCCCAAGATTGAGATTTCTAAATTTCTTTATTGATATCGCGAATACTCAAAATTAATCTCTTTCCTCGAACGTTTGTTCGTATATTTGACACTCGTTATTGCAATCGACTTAGTTTACTTAAATCAAATCGATTCCTGCAACATGTTTGCGTTCTCGCAACACGTACCTCTACGTCGATCAAATTCCATCGGATGTTTTATTTAGTAGAAATTGGAAGATATTGTTGCTCGTTCAACAGAAGGATTTCACAACTGATAAAAGTTGATTTTCTAGAATTCGCGATCTAAAAAAAGAAAAAGTATAACGCTTTTACTTTATAACGTATGATAGTAAGTAGATTACATTTACAGATGTGTGTATTTCCAGTCCAACAATAGACTATCGATATTCAGGCTACTTTTAATTAAAAAAAGAAGGGCATAATTTTCCAGTGTATTTTTTTTTTCACTTAGCGCACCACGTAAATTTAACTTAATGATGCAGACAAATTTTTGCTCTTGCTGGAGATAAACAGCGTTTTGTCGTTTTATTCATGCGTGTTCTTATCAAATTTTCCCCGCATTTTCTTTGTCTTTCTCTTTCTCTTTCTTTCTCTTTTTTATCATGTCGGGGATTGTACAGCGCGTATAATAAAGCTGGCGGAAAATGTTCGTCGGAGAGGTTGGGAAGGGATGGTTGCCGGAAGGTCCCTATGTAACATGGGTACATACGTTACGGCGTTTTATCCCGTCATTGTTTCCCCGGAAACTTTTCGCCCGCTACGGTACGGGCACGCTGTAAACTTACTATTTTTCCCAGATGTAAACTCCTTCGCGTACAGGTGACATAATCCTCGATCCTTCCTTTTTCGATGTTCCATAAAGTGGCCAATAAAATATCTTTCGCATTCTTCTCATGCGTATTCGCCGTAGCGGCTTTGCCATAAATGTTTTATAGCCAGCGTGGATATTGAATTCTTCTTAACCCTCCTTGACGCACTATACATTTGATAAGCGTGTGGGAAATTTGTCATCGATGATTCTCGACTTTTTGAATACGCAAAGATCTTCCGCTATTTCATGTACCATTAACTCTTTTGCACATGTGGAGAAAAAAAGATTTTTATAAAATATTTATCTTGCATGTATCTTTTGGAGAGGCATATTTTAAAAATATCGATTCACCCCTTCATTCTTTTACAGTTATAGCAACAGACTCTTTTATACATACGAATCTCTTACGTAAATATTGCTTCAAAGTCGTACATAAATGTTGCTTACTGTAACAATCTGCTTGCACAACGGATTGCGCACTGCGGCAGATATTTATCACTGCGGTGAACTTTAAAATGTGTTGCACGTGTGTCGATCTCACAAGCTCGTTGTCATTGCGATTTCGCTGTTTTGTTTAAACGATCCTTCAAAAAACGACGCCGATGCGGTCGACTGCTGCTGATCGTTGTTGGCAAGAAGCATGTCCCGTATACCCGTGCTAATGGAACTCTTTTATCAAGGCTCGACTTTGCACGACGGTCGATACTTTATATTCGCACGGACGAGTCGCGGGCGTCATATTTCCGAGGCAGCGTCAGGAAAAGAGCGACAGGACGAAATGGAATATCAGCCCATGGGTTCGTCACGCGCGACAGGAGTTACGAAACGACGAAAAACGAGATTTTGCTCGAGGGTCGAGGAGAGGAGAATCGGAATCCGGGAAGGGGAGCGTGGGAGCGAGGGGTGGCGAGAGACACGCAAAGGCCTGTTGGGATTATTTGCACGTCGCTGGGATGGAGATGGCTTCGCTTGATCGGGACTTGCGCGAATGCATGCACCGATCGCGCGCAGTCAATTTGCAGGCGAATGCAGGATTATGAATTTTTTCGACAAACGCGATTCAATCGTCTCTTGTTTTCGCTAGCTGATGGTACATGCAAAATTTTTTAAATTTCGACGAAAACGTTCGAACTTTTTAAATAATTTTTCAAATAAAAATTCGTTCTAATTATATGACATTCTGGGAAAAGAAAAAAAAACAGCTTTGAACAAGAAATAGCTCTTAGACTAAAAGTTCTATTCGGATACATTTCTAATAAAGAACATTGAATTAAAGCTGTGTATCATTTATAGAATACTTTTATAGAATTCTTTACTTATAGCTTTTGTCCGAAGAGTGGTAATTTCTTACTTTAATTTTATACAAATGATATTATACCCCTTTTTTTGTGTATGTCAGAAATAAGACTGGTAGATTTTTTGTAGTTAGAACTATGCGTTCCTCATGCGTTTTTTTTTTTTTTTTTTGATATCCTAAGTGATCGTCCACCTCTAACTTCGATCAGGCCAGTTGCGAGTCGACAGATGCGATGTATTTGGTCGGACAAACAGCATGATTCGAGCAGTGATCGATCGATGTTTAAAACGTCGCGAGTGATGGAGGATGTATTTTTGTACAATGCTTGATCTCCTACGTACGTACGTTTCCGAGATCGATATACGCATCGCAATATCGTGCAACGCTATCGTACAAAAATGAGGAACGAAACTTTCAAGGTATACGCGTCAGCTAGCCAGCAATATTCGTATCACAAATCGATGTCGGTCGCGTTTAAGCACAAGGTCAACGGATAGAAAATACCGTCCCATGATTTTCATAAAGCGTCAGAATGCGACTTTTCCTTCGCCGAATATGTAGAGCGCACGAGAAAACGCTCGCGCATGACATATGCCTTTCGCAGTTTTAATACCATGCTTATGATTTATGTATCGAAATACATATTGCATCGAATCCTCCCTTGTATTAATATTGACACTGGAAGCGTTTCCGTTCTTTCTGCGCGGCACGGGAGATATTTTTATTTCGCATAAAGGCTCGTTCGGACATAACGATTTTCGACATGTCACAATATATAGGTATCAATAGTTTGAAACCTTACCGTATTTTACATCGATATTGTGCTCAAGTAATATAAGATCAGCTTATATAAAACTTTTAAGACACTAGTTGTAAATTCGCAGCGACAGGATTAATAGCATTATAATTATGCAATGCGTAATTTTTTACAAAATAATAATAAAAAACACATGTATCTAAGAGATATTTTATCAGTTAAATATGTAGAATTCTTGATAAAGCAAGATGTATTTAGTAACGGTTGTAAATACGAATTTTTTTATGTTTTGTATTTTTTAATAAACCGTATAATGCATTTGTCCGTGACATTTTGAAGCAATTAGAGCGAAAGGCCCGCGAGCGATCCTACGGGGTCGAGTTTATTGTCAGGAGAGAAGCTACTCAATAGAAGAGCTTTAAAAATGGGGGACTTCACGCTGGAATACAGAGAAAATTTCAGGATAACGATCATAATCTTGACAGATGCGAGCATTCGTCACTCGTTAAATTCCCTACCCGTGCGCGAACCTGACGAATATCCTGACGGGATAGAGTTGCAAATTAGGACTTTGTTACATCGCGTTTTCTTTCTTTTAAGAGAGTCTCCGTCGGCTTTCGGAGGATGACGAGCTCGGCGCGAGGCCGCTTGATAATGCTTCTAAATTTTCGTTACCGCGCGATGGAAGGCGTCCTGTGAAATGCCAGTGTGTAAACTAGTTAAAGTAAGAAAAACGATCATGCGAAGGAGAAGTCGCGTAGACAGTCGCCATTGTGCTTGGTAATTCTCGCTACGTCTCCGTTCTCCATCTTTATACCCCAGCAAAGAGTTCTAACAAATGTGTCACCTCTGCAGAATTGCCACTAAGGCTATTCGTGACAGTGATCCATTACTCGCAACAGAGACATTGCAAGTGGCAGCTTGTACATTTAACATTGTCTTGAATTTATCCAGTACGTGCGAAAGACATTTCTGAATGTTTAAATATCAGCATTCCCAAACATTAGAATGAGAATTCTTTCTAAAGCTTTCAATGTTGCGATAATTTTAAGAAACGAATTCTGACAAAGACTTTGAAAGACACTGCCTCTGAAGGAGCGAGTCTTTTCTCGCGTTTCTTTGCAATTATTCATTGTATTTGGTGTCGTCGGATGTTGTCTCGCGACAAATAAGGCTACTCGCAAAGAAAAGAAAATCAAAGCCGCTACACAATGAGCTCTCTTACCGAGCGCAAACCCGGTTTATATCCCGCGGTAAGGAGGATACAATGCGGCGAGCGCAATGCTCCGAATCCATTCCGTGCACATTCGGTAGACAAACAATAATTACAGAGTTCTCGGTCCCTCGGACTACGCTCCGGGAAAATACTGATGCAATCTCGGGTGCAACGCCAGCCAGCCAGCCAGCTAACCCCGACAGAGGGGTGAGTCGCGCTTTTATTTCCCCGGGAAACGGCAAACGACGTTAGCCAGTACGGTGGTGTACCATTCTGCCTCCCCCCCTTTCCCTCTCTCGGAACCCTATTCGTGCATTTTCTATGTGTGTGTGGGTGTCTGCTCTTTTTTATATTATTAAGTTCCTAACGTACTGAAAAGGACGACGGACGCGGCTGCAGCCTTTCGCGTCCGGTATATGTTTCACAGCCGTCGGGATAATCATATTTGTCGTAGCGACGCTAATATCCTCGAGGATCTCGCGAAATTGTCGCAATAAGCGTGTCTCGCATCGCATCGCATTCCTAGAGCGATGCCGTGTGTCACCGTAGTTTACCAAGTAGAGAATAATGTAAAGATCGTAAAAGCCCTTACTCAATATTCACGTATTTTCGTCAAAAATGTGTCTAAATATTTATCATGCGAAATTGATTATTTATTTAATTAATTTTACTGTATATTTTTTTCACAAATAGATAATTATTTATATATACTTCTTCTAATAAATAATTTTTTACATCTTGCCAATTACTAATATTCTAAAAATTAATAAAATTTGATAAATCTCTGTGAAGAAAATTTTGATTCAATGTTCTTTTCTTTTTTTTCTTCTCTTAATTTTCTCTCTTTACGCGTGAGATAACAAGTTGCTAACGACGATAGTCGCGAGCATCTTTGTTTGGGCGATTTCCGGGCAAAACTAACAATAAGTTCTCTCACTTAGCATTCGTGCTTTGTCGTTAAAACGATGAGATCTCCTGCACAAGGCGCCAAATTGCATCGAATAAAAAGTCGATACGCTTTTGTAGAACCGAGATGTGCCCGGTGCGGCTGGTTATCGGAGTTTCCCGGTTCGCAGGCGCCGAATTGACGCGTGTAAGAAGACATTCTCAGCTTCATCGGCAAACCGAGAAACTTTCCGACTGCGCCTATCCTCTTGTAGCAAAGAGAATTTCTTTCTTTGATTTTATTATTGTCACCGCTTGTTGTCTATAGGCGACAATCGAGTAAAGTAGACAACTAGTTTCGTCGCACGTGAACGCTCTGCTTCCTCTCAAGAAGTAAGAATTACTTCAGAGAAATCAGGATTCTCTTTTATTTTTATTCTTATATTATCGGATCTCTTTTGTTCTATGATTATCAAGGCATTTATAGAATTCGTAGAAAGAATTTGTATAATAATATATTTCTCAATTTGTAATAATTATCCAATGGCGTGTTGTGGCTGGATAAGTTATTATCTTATAAAAGCGAACGATTTATTCATTTTATTCTCGTTGAAATCTTTATTTCACGCGCGATCGCGTATGCACATAGTGCTCAATTGACCGATACGCGTATGTTGAAATCGCGGGTAAAATTGGAATGCATATTTGAACGTTAATTTTAGATATCGCATTTAAATCTGAAATGGGCTCTAAAATCCGCAAAATTGATATCCGCGTCCGCGAAAGTAACGTAAAGTTACGTTTGTGTTGTGCGAGCGCGGACAAGATTGGATTGTAATGTGAACGATGACGACAGACGAAACAGTTCGCCGCTATTTCCTGGCAGAACAATAAATCCAGCAAACATACGAATCTCTTACGTAAATATTGCTTCAAAGTCGTACATAAATGTTGCTTACTGTAACAATCTGCTTGCACAACGGATTGCGCACTGCGGCAGATATTTATCACTGCGGTGAACTTTAAAATGTGTTGCACGTGTGTCGATCTCACAAGCTCGTTGTCATTGCGATTTCGCTGTTTTGTTTAAACGATCCTTCAAAAAACGACGCCGATGCGGTCGACTGCTGCTGATCGTTGTTGGCAAGAAGCATGTCCCGTATACCCGTGCTAATGGAACTCTTTTATCAAGGCTCGACTTTGCACGACGGTCGATACTTTATATTCGCACGGACGAGTCGCGGGCGTCATATTTCCGAGGCAGCGTCAGGAAAAGAGCGACAGGACGAAATGGAATATCAGCCCATGGGTTCGTCACGCGCGACAGGAGTTACGAAACGACGAAAAACGAGATTTTGCTCGAGGGTCGAGGAGAGGAGAATCGGAATCCGGGAAGGGGAGCGTGGGAGCGAGGGGTGGCGAGAGACACGCAAAGGCCTGTTGGGATTATTTGCACGTCGCTGGGATGGAGATGGCTTCGCTTGATCGGGACTTGCGCGAATGCATGCACCGATCGCGCGCAGTCAATTTGCAGGCGAATGCAGGATTATGAATTTTTTCGACAAACGCGATTCAATCGTCTCTTGTTTTCGCTAGCTGATGGTACATGCAAAATTTTTTAAATTTCGACGAAAACGTTCGAACTTTTTAAATAATTTTTCAAATAAAAATTCGTTCTAATTATATGACATTCTGGGAAAAGAAAAAAAAACAGCTTTGAACAAGAAATAGCTCTTAGACTAAAAGTTCTATTCGGATACATTTCTAATAAAGAACATTGAATTAAAGCTGTGTATCATTTATAGAATACTTTTATAGAATTCTTTACTTATAGCTTTTGTCCGAAGAGTGGTAATTTCTTACTTTAATTTTATACAAATGATATTATACCCCTTTTTTTGTGTATGTCAGAAATAAGACTGGTAGATTTTTTGTAGTTAGAACTATGCGTTCCTCATGCGTTTTTTTTTTTTTTTTTTGATATCCTAAGTGATCGTCCACCTCTAACTTCGATCAGGCCAGTTGCGAGTCGACAGATGCGATGTATTTGGTCGGACAAACAGCATGATTCGAGCAGTGATCGATCGATGTTTAAAACGTCGCGAGTGATGGAGGATGTATTTTTGTACAATGCTTGATCTCCTACGTACGTACGTTTCCAAGATCGATATACGCATCGCAATATCGTGCAACGCTATCGTACAAAAATGAGGAACGAAACTTTCAAGGTATACGCGTCAGCTAGCCAGCAATATTCGTATCACAAATCGATGTCGGTCGCGTTTAAGCACAAGGTCAACGGATAGAAAATACCGTCCCATGATTTTCATAAAGCGTCAGAATGCGACTTTTCCTTCGCCGAATATGTAGAGCGCACGAGAAAACGCTCGCGCATGACATATGCCTTTCGCAGTTTTAATACCATGCTTATGATTTATGTATCGGAATACATATTGCATCGAATCCTCTCTTGTATTAATATTGACACTGGAAGCGTTTCCGTTCTTTCTGCGCGGCACGGGAGATATTTTTATTTCGCATAAAGGCTCGTTCGGACATAACGATTTTCGACATGTCACAATATATAGGTATCAATAGTTTGAAACCTTACCGTATTTTACATCGATATTGTGCTCAAGTAATATAAGATCAGCTTATATAAAACTTTTAAGACACTAGTTGTAAATTCGCAGCGACAGGATTAATAGCATTATAATTATGCAATGCGTAATTTTTTACAAAATAATAATAAAAAACACATGTATCTAAGAGATATTTTATCAGTTAAATATGTAGAATTCTTGATAAAGCAAGATGTATTTAGTAACGGTTGTAAATACGAATTTTTTTATGTTTTGTATTTTTTAATAAACCGTATAATGCATTTGTCCGTGACATTTTGAAGCAATTAGAGCGAAAGGCCCGCGAGCGATCCTACGGGGTCGAGTTTATTGTCAGGAGAGAAGCTACTCAATAGAAGAGCTTTAAAAATGGGGGACTTCACGCTGGAATACAGAGAAAATTTCAGGATAACGATCATAATCTTGACAGATGCGAGCATTCGTCACTCGTTAAATTCCCTACCCGTGCGCGAACCTGACGAATATCCTGACGGGATAGAGTTGCAAATTAGGACTTTGTTACATCGCGTTTTCTTTCTTTTAAGAGAGTCTCCGTCGGCTTTCGGAGGATGACGAGCTCGGCGCGAGGCCGCTTGATAATGCTTCTAAATTTTCGTTACCGCGCGATGGAAGGCGTCCTGTGAAATGCCAGTGTGTAAACTAGTTAAAGTAAGAAAAACGATCATGCGAAGGAGAAGTCGCGTAGACAGTCGCCATTGTGCTTGGTAATTCTCGCTACGTCTCCGTTCTCCATCTTTATACCCCAGCAAAGAGTTCTAACAAATGTGTCACCTCTGCAGAATTGCCACTAAGGCTATTCGTGACAGTGATCCATTACTCGCAACAGAGACATTGCAAGTGGCAGCTTGTACATTTAACATTGTCTTGAATTTATCCAGTACGTGCGAAAGACATTTCTGAATGTTTAAATATCAGCATTCCCAAACATTAGAATGAGAATTCTTTCTAAAGCTTTCAATGTTGCGATAATTTTAAGAAACGAATTCTGACAAAGACTTTGAAAGACACTGCCTCTGAAGGAGCGAGTCTTTTCTCGCGTTTCTTTGCAATTATTCATTGTATTTGGTGTCGTCGGATGTTGTCTCGCGACAAATAAGGCTACTCGCAAAGAAAAGAAAATCAAAGCCGCTACACAATGAGCTCTCTTACCGAGCGCAAACCCGGTTTATATCCCGCGGTAAGGAGGATACAATGCGGCGAGCGCAATGCTCCGAATCCATTCCGTGCACATTCGGTAGACAAACAATAATTACAGAGTTCTCGGTCCCTCGGACTACGCTCCGGGAAAATACTGATGCAATCTCGGGTGCAACGCCAGCCAGCCAGCCAGCTAACCCCGACAGAGGGGTGAGTCGCGCTTTTATTTCCCCGGGAAACGGCAAACGACGTTAGCCAGTACGGTGGTGTACCATTCTGCCTCCCCCCCTTTCCCTCTCTCGGAACCCTATTCGTGCATTTTCTATGTGTGTGTGGGTGTCTGCTCTTTTTTATATTATTAAGTTCCTAACGTACTGAAAAGGACGACGGACGCGGCTGCAGCCTTTCGCGTCCGGTATATGTTTCACAGCCGTCGGGATAATCATATTTGTCGTAGCGACGCTAATATCCTCGAGGATCTCGCGAAATTGTCGCAATAAGCGTGTCTCGCATCGCATCGCATTCCTAGAGCGATGCCGTGTGTCACCGTAGTTTACCAAGTAGAGAATAATGTAAAGATCGTAAAAGCCCTTACTCAATATTCACGTATTTTCGTCAAAAATGTGTCTAAATATTTATCATGCGAAATTGATTATTTATTTAATTAATTTTACTGTATATTTTTTTCACAAATAGATAATTATTTATATATACTTCTTCTAATAAATAATTTTTTACATCTTGCCAATTACTAATATTCTAAAAATTAATAAAATTTGATAAATCTCTGTGAAGAAAATTTTGATTCAATGTTCTTTTCTTTTTTTTCTTCTCTTAATTTTCTCTCTTTACGCGTGAGATAACAAGTTGCTAACGACGATAGTCGCGAGCATCTTTGTTTGGGCGATTTCCGGGCAAAACTAACAATAAGTTCTCTCACTTAGCATTCGTGCTTTGTCGTTAAAACGATGAGATCTCCTGCACAAGGCGCCAAATTGCATCGAATAAAAAGTCGATACGCTTTTGTAGAACCGAGATGTGCCCGGTGCGGCTGGTTATCGGAGTTTCCCGGTTCGCAGGCGCCGAATTGACGCGTGTAAGAAGACATTCTCAGCTTCATCGGCAAACCGAGAAACTTTCCGACTGCGCCTATCCTCTTGTAGCAAAGAGAATTTCTTTCTTTGATTTTATTATTGTCACCGCTTGTTGTCTATAGGCGACAATCGAGTAGACAACACAACTAGTTTCGTCGCACGTGAACGCTCTGCTTCCTCTCAAGAAGTAAGAATTACTTCAGAGAAATCAGGATTCTCTTTTTATTCTTATCTTATATTATCGGATCTCTTTTGTTCTATGATTATCAAGGCATTAGGTTTGTTGGTTTAGTATATAGTAAACACGTATTTTCCTTCCATCACTAAATTACCTATTTAGAAATTGATATTTCAAATTTGAGATGTAATTAAATTTAACAATAAAACTTGAAGCGTGTTAAATGACTTACAGGAAGGAAAAAGAAATTGTTTAATTTAATAGAAAATATTTTCTATTTTTAAAAAAAAGCAAGCGTTAATTCAGGCATGTTTCTCATCATTTTACAATTTTTATTTTTAAATTGGCAAATTTTATTTTTATTAATTTATTTGCTCTGCGTGTTTTTTTGTAAACGGTTTTACATTAGTTCGATGAACGTAATTGTTATCTTGAGTACGCGAGTATCAATACGGGAATAATAATGGGAATAAATTTTTATGGATCGCTATTCGCTCACGGTATTTCGCGTCGCATTGCCACTCGCAATAATCGCTGTACTATTATAACGTAATAACGCCCTGTGCCATTACTTTAATACGGTATCGCGTCACCGCGGAGTTTTGCCACTCCGCAATTGCGCACGTAATGCTACGATATTGAACGGCTACTTCTCGACTGCTTTTTCAGGGTGCTGTTAGTCATTCGAGAGGTACTCGGACTTTGATTTTCAACGGTATCAAAGATCGATGTGTTCAAAATGACAAAAAGGGTTTCTATATGTATGAAATAATTTCTCTCTATTTTATGCAATCTAGAAAAATATAATATTATATAAAAAAGATATAAACTTTTTTTTTTTAATATACAAGAACCAAGGTTTGAAAGAGAGAGATTTGAGAAAATTAAAGTCAAAGTGCATTGGAGTGAAAAAATATCAAACGGACATTCGCGTGAATTTACAGAGATATTGGAATCGGTGAATCAGCAGTATCTCTCGGATTGGTAATACGTCGGTCTCCAATGATTACACGGTGGATATCGTATAACGACGCGATTCGATGATAATACTTTGATACGAAACCGTCGCATGCGAAACATAAACGCGTATCATCACAGGAATTGTGTTTCATAACGGAGGAGAAATATTTATGTTGTTTATACAATTACATACGATCTTTTCTGAACTATGAAGCGTTCTACATGATGGGAAATAAAACAACTCATCTTTATGATAGTTCGAATGCAAAATAATCGCGAGTCCAATGATTATAAATCTCATGAAAAATAATTTGTTTTGCGAGTTTGATCGCGCTTCTCTGTCAGATAACATGTGCTTGCTTTTATCGAGAAGAATCGCGCGAAAGAACTGAAACGAGAGCACGTCACGTGAAATATTCGTCACGAATCTACTGGATGGCTTAACAAAATTGATCGTGCCGTTAAAAATCTATGTACCCCTCTATAGCACAGTAATGTCCGCGGTAATGATTCAATCTTTGCCAATGATAACCCTGCCGCAAACGCGCGTGCCGATTGTCATATCGGAGGGATATATAGAAATTTGGCGAAAATTTTAATTTTATATATCATCAAATATCACACATTGTATTCATCGGAAATCCGTCGCAAGATGAGAACGTGCGGCGCTAAATACAGATTATTATTTCAATTTCTCTGGACAGAATTGTAGGTTTATTTTGAATTATAACTTATCAATAGTCGCGAACAGATGCATTATAATTTGCACATGCGGCACGAACGGTCTAACCTACGAATAATTTATTGTTTTTAGATTTATTTACGGATAACTTTGTCCGTTACTAATCGATAGTAAAAACGTATATCTTGTACAATTGTCTGCAGTGAGCGACTGTTTTTCCCGTCTTTATAAAAATTCTTGTTAACAAAATCTACATACGCGCATATATTATTGAAGCATAGTAGACAGAACTAGATAGATCAAAGCCAAATTAATAGCAATTACGCTGTTTCAACTATATCTCTTTTCGCTGTCATTGTTTTAAACTGCGACTTTCATCACGGCACAGTTTGAAAGTTAGTTTAACGAAGTTGGATTCATCAATTGTTATTGAAATACACTTACTTGATACGCATGTCCGTCAATAATATTGGTCAACTTGTCTTTAACAATCTATCATACTAAACTATTCTCTAGATCAATATTTGAATTAGTATTTTGTCACACAATTGTCTATATAAACTATTAACTAGCGTACACGAGTTGAGTTCTGACACAAAACAAGAACTGAGATGGATCTGTCTGAAAGGATCGTTAGAACGTTTCTGCATGGACATCTATAAATGTTTATAAAGTATGACATGTGTTTTATCATTATGCTTTATTATTCTTTCAAAATGTACGGTCAAAACCGTATCGCTGTAATTATTATATTATATCAATCGTGAATACAATGGCAGCGTGAATGTAAAGTATTTGAGACTGCTCGGAGAATGAAACAACACACGATATATTAATGAAGACATCAATAATTTTTACACGACTATAAAGAAGTAGAGTATTCATTTAGAACAAAAGATTATTAAAAAATTTATCCTATTGATTTTACATTTAAAACACATCTAAAACACATTAAGTATCTTATATAATCGTCAATAGATCTCTCGATGGGGACAGCATTAATTTTTATATATATAATTTTTTTTTTTATTGATTTCTTTTCCCATCACATTTTTTATTGTAAACGTGCAGAACAATATTAATGTTTAGGGGCTGAATAGCTTGTAGTATCTAAATTGCTTACAGAGAGAAAGCAAAAAACTCGATTTTAACCAATCCAATCACGTGCGTCCGATATTTTTCTAGTTTTTTGCCTACGTGTTATTAACATTTATATATATACAATCATCTATGAAAAGGTCTTTACGACAAATTCTTTTACAAGATAGATAGCAGTATTAGAAGCGTGAATCGTAGAAATTTTTCATCGATGAACCGATACTTTTTCGCAGATACGCGTTTTTCTTATTCCGATATCCGGATTACTGGGGTTATCTGAGGTTAACCGGTCGCGTTGAGTTTCCGAGAATTCAACCTGGATTCTGCTTGTTTATTGTCATAGTTTATTCGGAGAAACGCTCTAGAACAAAATATACCAAACGTTGAAACGCTTACTTGACAAACATTGTGAAACGCTTGCCAGGCTTAATTAAACATCCGTGAGACAATTCGAAACGTGCCGGTTGAAAGATAATTAAACGGCTTTATACAGAAGAGTAGTGAAATGTCTGTTATGAAGAACAGCCAAATCAAAGAGAGAGTGTTCTTTTCCCGAGAGCCAGCTCCTTTCGAACGACAACTGGGTAGCAAGATAAACATACAGCATCGAGACAAAGGAATCATCTTAATGTACGCAAATTTATATCACTAATTTAAATTTCTCAGATCCGGATAAAACGTTCGAAGTTTAGTAACATTTCGCGGCATGTATAATTTATCGTTATCAGAAATTCTGGATATATTCACGAGGCAAAACAACGCAGGCTAGGATTATTAGCCTTGCTAGATAACAAAAATTGATATCCGAGGAAATATTTATTTCTTATCGGTTATAATGGCACATTAATATGCCATATTTGTCATGATTCTTAATGATCAAAACCGTACAGAGCGAACGTGAGCTGTTCCTCGACGCGGCATGATGTTCTTTACGAGACGAAGGCGACAATCATCCGGCGTCGTATAATGGCAATGCTCTTTACTGGCAGCTCCCAGTACGTAAATAGGGTGGACGCGTACATTGACTGTTTGTGCCACCGTTTACGAGCCAGCCACCTGTGTGCAGGGTTGCAAAACCGTTTATTCAATGCCACCGCGCGGCGGTGGCGAAACCCGGAGCCACCGTTCCGAGTCGACGCTGAAATTAATAATCCCACGTGACGAACGTTTACGTCGAGGCAAGTGTAAAGGGCAGCAAGATAATATTTATTGCATTGCGCAAAATTACATGTCGCTACCTTGGAACTGATTACACTCGCTCTCTCTCTCTCTCTCTTTCACTCTCATATGAATGCATTTCGTGAAAACATATGACCATTATGCATACGCGATTATAAATGCGTTATATCGCGTTTACGCGCAAATCTGAATCTGTGCCGCGGATTCTGTGATTTCATAATCTGATATGTCGCTTGCAGAGATCGAGATTGATTACTTGACGATGCTTTTTTCTAACAAGCTGAAGCTAGATCGATCATTGTGATTTCGTTGTTCTGGAATTGTCGATTGTTAAGATAACTTAGGTTCGATATTCGTCGTCAATATGTTTCAATGATAAAACAAAATGCATTGCGTAACATTTGCAAAAAATAGTATTAAATCTTAAATTTATATATATATATATATAAATTTAAGATTTAATACTATTTTTTGCAAATGTTACGCAATGCATTTTGTTTTATCATTGAAACATATTGACGACGAATATCGAACCTAAGTTATCTTAACAATCGACAATTCCAGAACAACGAAATCACAATGATCGATCTAGCTTCAGCTTGTTAGAAAAAAGCATCGTCAAGTAATCAATCTCGATCTCTGCAAGCGACATATCAGATTATGAAATCACAGAATCCGCGGCACAGATTCAGATTTGCGCGTAAACGCTTTTTTGCAAATTTATATATATATATAAATTTGCTGGTTACACGTTATAAGGCTGGTCAATTTTAGAACACAAATGTAAATCGATATAATTTTATAAATATTGATGTTAATAAATGCACGAAAATATCTACGCGTTGATTCATACGGATGAGAGCACAATAATTAAATTTATTAAAATTTTGCGGTTTTCCATTTTTGTTTCATTATTACAGAATTTCGTCTTCGTTGCAAACAATTTTCTTTCCACTTTCTCTTTTCACACTTTGCAGCTTTTTACAATTGTGCAATTCGTACGTAGTATCTTTTTCATAATGCTGTCCGATCTTGATGTGGTTAAACAAAAGCAAATAGTTTTTCAACGGTATGCTATCTCTCTCCTATTTCCGGGAGCAGGACAAAGAGGGGAGAAATTAATTCTGCTACACGTTCGCTCGCTTAGTTATCCAATTTCGTATGGTAGATATTCGCGTGTACACCCCAGGATATCCAGCACTCGCACATTGAGCGCCCCAGGACACGATCCCAATTTGGACACTGTTGTACACGAGTGGACCACCGGAATCTCCCTACGATAGGAACAAATAAAACTTTTTCACTTTTATATAGAAATCAATTTCTAAAAACTAGTGCGAAGACAGAATAAGGTCGTTTTAATGCGATATACATATGTACTGATTGTGTTAAATTAATCTCCATCTAGTATTATTAAAAAATTATATACATAGACAAAAAGTTTACATAGGTATATAGTAATAGAAGATAATAAAAGAAGATATGAAGAATAATAGAAAAAGAGATGCGAGAAGAATTTATAATCAAAGGATTATAAATGTGTTCACTCGGGAATTGCTGATGAAAATATTGATTAGATATGAGATACCTGACAAGTGTCTTTTTCACCGGTTGTGTAACCGGCACACAGCATGTTGGGTGTCACTATTCGATGACGAACATATATTTTTCGGCAGGCTTCTTGATCAATAGTCGGAACCTTCAAGGTTTGCAATACTTTGGAACTCTCGCCATTCGGCTAAAATTGGCAACACGCTTGTATAATGTAGGCTACCAAATGTTTACCAAATATCTACCAGAAATTCCGTCAACATTTATTATCGACGATCAACCGGACAACTCATCGACAAACAAACCTTAATATTTCTATACAGACAATCAATCTCATCATATATCACTGTTGAGAGCCATGAACATTGAAGTTGATAATACATAAATGCGAAAACAAAACATAGCTTATAAACAAACAAAAAAAAAACTTACCGACATTTTTCCCCACCCCGAAACAATTGCTGTACTACCAGTTTTAATGTTACTCGATGATTTCGCCAAAGTAACAATTTTTGCGTTTTGACCCAAGGATAAAGGAGTAAGCAACTAAAAAAGTTATACTTTAAGAATATATTGTGCAAAGTAAACCATAATTGGCTACATACTTTGATCAAAGCGACATCGTAATCGTAAGTATCCTCATCATACCATTCATGGGGAATGATTAAGGAAATATCTGCGATCAGAGTACCTTCTTTATCGTGATAACTGCTACCTACTCGGACTTTAAACAGCAATAATTTTCCACTATAATAAACACATTTAATTGATCTAACGATTCTTATTGTGCAATTTAAAATGAACTATATTATCTAATCTGAATTTTCTTTCTTTTTTCTCTTTTTCTCTTTATATACATATATGTATGTATGTGTATTGTTGTTGTGTGTATATATATATATATATATATATATATATATATATATATATATATATATATATATATATATATATATATATATATATATATATATATATATATATATATAATATATATATGTGTATGTTTTTTTGTTGTATATATATATATATATATATATATATATATATATATATATGAAAGATTATATATTAAGAACAAGAAATTGTGATACGTACCCATAAACGCAGTGCGCTGCTGTTAAGATCCATTGTTTGCTAATTATTGAACCCCCGCATACGAGTTTACCATCATAATGAATAGAAACCTGTTCAAAATAATTTTAATAAGACAATAATAATACATACATGCGAAATAATTGTTAGAAAATTGTCTAAAAATATTTGATAGCAAGCACCAATATTGAGTTGTAACAAATTTATACAATTACTCGAATATTGAGCTATATGATTATACTATAATTGCGAAAGAATATTTCAATCGAATTGAACTGACCTGATATGGATGCTTATCGATAGTTGTAGATGTGCCTCCGATTATTCTAGGTCTAGGTTCTACACACGAGGCGGAAATTATTAACGTCAGACAGAATATAATCAGCATGGTTACGGTCGTTACGGTGACTTAGTTACTAACATGTTGATTCGAAAATCAACTCACAGATTTACGGTTAATCGCGATAAGACAAATTACACTGTGATATCAAGATATGATATACGTCAATATTCTTAGAAATCATTCATAAGGTGCATTTTCCAGCGCCGTTTAATTATTGATATACAATCGGAAAGAATTGGAAATAGATAAATCATTTCTAGATATAAAATTAAATATGTGATAATACATTTTAAATTCATTTAAGATGTTAACAGAGTTATTCGTATGTTTTATAATTATCTTTTATAATTTGAATAGTTCTTACATTTAGTAAATCATGTTTAAAGCATTTGTCTAAATTAGCTTTACGTTTTAAGCTTTCAACATTATATTTCGATTTCGACAATCAATTCTTTTTATTTTTACATATCACATGCAATTTTATAGTGCAATATAGTGCAGTATAGTCTAACATTTTTTCTATTTTTAAAACTGCACGATATTCCTGTGAAAAAAAAAATATGTTCATAACGATATATCAATTGCGATCGTATAAAAAAAAACATGAATTTTCAAACTCCACTTGCCTGAGGTAATGCTTGAATTGTCTCCACATAAGGTTGAGAGCTCACTCTCTATAGTTTTAAAATTATATAGTAGCATATTCGTAATATTAATATGCATAAAATCAGAGACATATATAGATATATATTATTTAATATACAATAATAAAGAGAAATGAGAATACATTAATCTAAAATTTATAGAATTTGTAATTTTTAAACATTCTTTCGATAGTATCAAACTTTCTTTATTTTAAAATTTAAACATTTATTTGAAAATTTAACAATGTGACAATGCAACGTCATACGGAGACACTAGAGAAGATTTAAAACAACAACTGAGTGAAATCGCTGAGCGAATACAACGTTGCATGCAATTAGTAAGTTAATTATTTGATGATCGCATCTCCAATCGTGTTCAATCACGAAACAACAATCTCATTTATGGAGATGCTGCTCGAATCCGAGAGAATGGATGTTGCCCCCATATACGCAAACTTCCTCTCGTAGGTTAACTCGTAATCTGTTCGAAATTTCCAACTCATGATACTTACTTAGTTTCTACCAAACGTATAACGCATACATATATGAAATGTATATTGTCCGACACACAAACAATATGAGAGAAATATTCTACTGTCATAGTTATCAAAGTTATACTTGTTGTATCCGTTATCGCAAGTCTGACAGATCTATTTTGTAAGCATCAACTTCAAGAGTGCAAATAGATAACAGAATCTTTGAGATTTTAAAACTAAGATTTAAGTGAGTTTTAAAATAATATTAAAATGTGCAGAGTTTATATTGGAAAGAGTCATTTAATGTCGTATATTAAAATTATGCTGAAAATAATAAACTATTTCTTGATATTTCTATTGAAGGACCAATAAAGAATTGTCATTGAAATTATTCTTTAATATATATATACTATGCTTTTATTGAAATTAATGTAACTTAAAAATTATACGATAAGTTGCGTAAGGCAGGTAATGTATGTCCTATTATCGTCAAAACGCGTTTTTAATCAACACGTATAACGCATCGTGTTATCATCAGACACGAGTGTATGATTGTAATATTGATAAAATAATCCAGGGACAAGATACCCGTTGCAACTTTAATATTATTAGTGAGCGGAAAATAGCGTTTATTCAACTTTATAGCAGATTTTCCATTTTACGGGATTATTATTTGATGTACATTTTACTACAATATTCTATTAACGCATGTATTCATATAATGTTCTGTTTTTCGAAAATTGAGAGCAAAAAATTAGATAGTTTTAAAACGTGCTTTTACTCGCCCGGTTTAATCAGAATATTTCTGTTTTTATATTAATTAATTTCACGCCAGTAAAATGTAATATCACATTCTACGGCAGATTGTATAAGGATTTATACGCACAATAGAGGTAATTCTCAATTTTGTTGAAATTATATTGCAGTATTCATCCGCAGTCTCTATATATGTATATCATTCACCAAAAATTTTAAAATTATTTTTTTTCACCGATGGGAAAAAAAATAAAAAATAAAAATTCTAATTAACTCTTTACAATATTCGTTATACATATATAACGTAATATTATTTATGCATTTAAGATGTGCGTAATTATGATACACATTTTCACTTTCTAGCTTTTATTAAAGTCCAACTATATTTTTTCTGCAACGAAACATAGCGTTAAGCCGTGCAACATGACATTTATGCCTTTATTTTGTTCGCATATTCTCAATGCTGACTCATTAGCAACATTACAATCTCTATGGACGATTTGGCTTTTAGAAAATGTGTTTTTCCTTCCTTTTTCTTTTACACATTGAGAACAAATAATTATACAAATAAAAAAGTAACAAAAATAATAAAAATAAATATTATAAGTATAATAAGAAAGTAAGGCGGTAAAATAGATGACAGAAAAAAATAATCTCAATAATAACTTTTTTTTAAATTTTTGTAGGCGATTAAAATTCTCAATAACCAAATTTCATCATCGACAATTATCGATATTCATTTATAGTCGCCCAATATAATTAATTGCGGTGGCATCCATAACTGATCATTATGCTGGTTGTAGAGCGTTAGAAAACAATGGCACGATATCCAATTAATTATGTAAAATGCTAGTGCTATTCGTTTCAGACAGTGCTTTTGTTTATAGAAAGATTGCGTACAATCATCTTTAAGATGTGTGTAGCTTACTTAAGCATTGGCAAAAAAAGAAGAAAAAGAAAGAGAGAGAGAGATACGCGCATCTGTCAAGTAATTTTTCGTCTCTCGAGACAGAAATAATGGGATACCGAATGGATAAACAAGTGTAGGAGCGAGGAAAAGCTCTTGTTTCTTTCTACCTGTCTAGTTTTTGTCAGTGAATTGGCTTCGAGACGATAGAGCGGAAGAAGAAGAAAAAAGAGAGACAGAAGAGAGAAAGAGAGAGAAATGTTGCGCAAGAATCCGCTTGTGAAAAAATATTAATCTCCGCACACAGATGAAAAGTATCGCTCGTCGTAGTGCTTTTATTCTTATGCCGTTACGCAGACAGTTTTAAATATCGAGCAGTCGCGATCGAAAATTGGCGAGCTTTCCGGCGGCGATATTTTTCTCTCTACGCGGGATAACGGAAGGAACGGATAATATATTGCGACGACTCCTATCGATTTTTGCGCTTGCATATAGCGATCGTTGTAAGGGACTTGGGGCTGCAGCCGTGTCCCTGAGGGGGTATTCTCTATCGCTGCTATTCTCTGCCACGATAAAGAACCGATTAGAATTACTACACAAACACATACATAGGATCGCTTCGAATTTTGTGCACACGTTTGTTTCTAGGACGATGGTGGCAGTCCATTGCAAAATAGCCATCTGATAGGAATAGTGTCTTTTGGGGATTCAGTTGTGTAAAATTTGCTCACTCCGAGATATATATACGCATGTGTGTCGTGGCACTTTACAATCGAATACTGAAGAAAGCCAAAGTTTCAGCTCTCTAATTTTCTTTCTCTTATAAAAGAGCGAAAATATTAATGTTAATTTTGCAAACTTATTTATTTATTTATTTATTGTCCTAGGCAATTAACGTGTGCATTTCTTTTTTTAATAAAAAAGCACAGTGTAAAACATAGCTTACATTTTTATCTTGGCCATATACTTGTTATCAGGTAATAAATTTTATCGTTCTTTTTTTATCTCAATGATGATTGCGCAAAAATAGATTAATAATATGTGTCATTAGTGTTTTAATAAAGCCGCTAAAAAGATTTTAAGCGGCCGCTGATTAATTCCGTACAATCGGGCTTTCCATGAGATGGAAATGAGAATTGTATGTGTGTGTGTGAATTTGTATAACTTTTATAAACCTTTTCTCTATTTAATTGGCGTGTGCAAAATATCGACGATAATTTAACGACCAATCGCGGCGGCGTGTCGGAAGTTTCGTTTCCGAAACATGACAATTAAGTCACATTTGAAATCGGAAGTACAGAACATTCACTGCTAGCGTTCAAATTAAATGGCATGCTCGAGGTACTGTATTCATGGACTTTATCAACAAATACGCTGCACGCGGCAGGTCGAAATAATTGATTGCTAGTCCGTCGCTGCTACGTTAAATCTATAAATATGTATCAGATATTGATGAAACCGCATAATATTTGAGTTCAAGTAATTGTTTATTTGCACTCGAACGACTATTTTCTTATCTTCCGGAGAGAGATACGTATACATTGTGCGATGCATAATATCTATACCTATATTATATACCTA
>NW_021848499.1:1053402-1068703 GCF_003651465.1 Formica exsecta | reverse complement strand
TATATATATCTTTGTTTTAATTAAATTCATAACTACTGTGGTGAGATAAAATCTAGCCGGAGATATTTCATTATTGGAGATTAAATATCGGAGACTCTACGTGTTTTAAAATTAGTACGCATTTAAGCTAATTTGCAGAAATCGATTTATTGATTGACATTATAATCTCTTATATAAACGACATTATAATTTGTGTATCATTAATTGGGATTAGGTGTAATGATTTTACATGTTGCCTTAGTAAGCTTTACTAATAGATACCGGAGTTCACAAAGATCCAAGATAAGTAGCTGCTGATACGGGTGTAGAGTCCCGGATGTGTCCTGGTTTCGCATCCTAATCCGTAGGATAGAATGCCAATCAGCGTTTGCTCCGATACTAGAGGCGCGCCTAGATCACCCTGTAAACAATAATATCACGATGGTTTTGATCTAGAAGCTTCAATCATTTTAACTGCTAGATATCAATGTATTCAACGACAGATTAATGCACAAGCTCAGGACAAATCAAATATTGATTTTCTTTATATTTCTATGTGAATGTAAGTTTTATTTATTTTTAAAAATAATACATTTTTAAACATCTCTCAGAGAATCTCTTCGTTTTGTAATTTTTAGTGGCAACATATAACTGAAATAGAAAACTTCAGGTATTATCTATTAAATTTTACAAAATTGATATAAAATCCTAGTTTATCACTGCATAAATCGATTGTAAATATAGTACATAGTACAATTCGCGTTACGGAGATACAATGTATCTACATAAAAGTTCATCCTTGTTCTATAGTTTTCGAACATAGACATGTTGCAAAATAACGAAAATTTTTCTAGCCCGTGTGCGAGTCTCTTCGCATTTTGTTCGCGATACATCGGCGGCGCGTGGAAATTGCGTTCTCGAGTCAAGTGTCGCATTGTTCACCGATCTGGTGCATTCGACACCTGAACCAGCCGTGCGCATACTTGCGGAAAGACTATTGACTCTATCGACGTAATTGTACACTCGCGGCCGTGTACAATTGGAATTCGACCACCATTGACTGCTCTTAATTTACGCGCCACGCATTTTCCACCGACCGTTGCTTCCCGTGAGATCATTATGAACGTGAGCTTGGATACGCGCGCGTATCGGAAACGTAGATGAGAGTTACCATTAACACAAATCGCATATATAAATCATAGTTTTTCGTTATTTATTCTCCGCGTGGTATCTTCTGTTGTAAAAGAAAATTTTCCAGTAATTCTGGCATCTCGCGTAATACTTTACCGGATCCCTTTGCGTCCTGAGAACGTGTACCCGGCTCGACGGCACGTAAATGATGCATGCACGCGTGCCAAGTATCGTGATGCGCGCCGACGAGGTCGAGGTGTCTCTTCTCAGTGTCGGCGATACTTTGTCGAGTGTCACCCAGGATTGTCGACGGTTTCGCGCGCGCGACGACGAGCCCTTCACGGATCATTGCGCCGTGAGTTGCGTCGCGTCATCCTCATCTTATGTTCATCTTACCTGACACGTTTCCGACGGGCGGGTCGCGTTAACGGCGCACAGCATCTCCTTGGACAGCGGCTTGTAGCTCGGCATTCTCTCTTTGCACGTACGTTGATTTATGACGGCCACAGCGGCCGCTGTGAGCTGAGGCCTGGCCGGGTTAAGCTCCTGTAAATTTGGCACAGCTCGCACGTTTTTACGACACGTTTCTCGTTATTGCAACTTCCAGGTCCAGGACAAGTCGGGGCTTATGAACGCGTGCGAACGTTTTGCGATGGTGTTTCGTAACGATTTACTTTGGTACCGACGTGACTTTGAATAACGTCGTGCGCGCCAGTGTCAGTTAAAATTGTGTAAAAAGTTTGCAAATCCGCGTTCGCTGTAAAAATCTCATTCTTTTAGCATCGAGACTTTTAAAACAAAAAGTTTAAAGTTTCGCCGCGAAGGAACAATCTATGAGTTACGCATTTTTCAAGGTTTTGTAACACCTGGATACTCAAATGACAAAACGGCGGTTTTCCCGCGCACAGATGCTTGGGAAAATTTGAAAATAAACTAAAGTTGCGCGTGTTACTCGATATTTACCGGTTTCCAGCCAGTTACAACACAGCGTGTTCCATCCTGGACTTGTTCATTTTCCTTCTCTGGGAGTCCGATAGGAAGTAACTTTTCTCCAAACTCTGCGGGACTCTTTAGCTACAGGATTGATAAATGGGACAAGTTTATTACGATAAAACAATGTCATATGCACAATAAAATAAACCAATGAAACATATATGCTGAAACTCTGCGGGACTCTTTAGCTACAGGATTGATAAATGGGACAAGTTTATTACGATAAAACAATGTCATATGCACAATGAAATAAAGAATAAACCAATGAAACATATATGCTAGATGTTTGCTCAGCGATTGAAAATACATACCTTTATCAATGCTATATCGTTGAAGTATACATACTTATCGAATTTTTCATGAATTACAATATTGCTTATTCCTAAGACATTGCCACATAGTGTGCAAATATAAGAGGAACGAACGCGTACGGATACTGCCGACAATTCCGCTCTGTAAGATGCGAAAACATATCAAAATATATTATTTTCCTAGAATCTCATAACTTGGGATGAATTACAAAAGTACATAATAAAAAACAAAAGAAATAATTATTATTGAGAAAAGATCGATGCGTACAAATTTATAAAAAAAAAATTTGTAAGAGACACCTGGTATATTATTATGTATTTTTCGCAATAGAGCACGTACCTGAAAACGCAGGATGCCGCAGTCATAATCCACGATTCGTGTATGAATGCGCCGCTGCAGACGTGTCGTCCGGCTATTTGGATCGATACCTATATTGAAATAACGAATTCTATCTGAAATCCGATTTATTCGAAAATAATAGCGGCTTACAGTCACTGCGCTGTACTGACTACCGATTAAAACCACATGTGAATGGCGTATAGTTTTATTTGTCAGCGGAACGCATACTGCGAGCCATTGCGTTAAAAAAAAAATGAGTTTCTCTCACGTGGTATGGGTAATCCTCGATGTCCACATATTGATGGCTTTCGGTATTAACGGCTATAATTACAATTTATATGAAAACAATTTGGTTTGAAAAGTGCAAATATATATAAAAATGTTTCACTCACTATACATCAGAAAGATGCAGACGAATAAGATAAAATTCTTGGACATCTTTCTGCACTGATTAATCATGACTAACGGCTCTTGTATAAAAAGATTTTGTCACCAACGTAAAACTTGCTTTCTGTTGAAGATAAAAGTATCGCGTTATCTACGTCTAAAATCATTACAATGCGTTATCATGAAAATGTGAAAAAACATCGCGCGATTAATTTAGGATTACACATGAAAAGCATAAATCCATTACGAGATAATGTTTATGGGTCAATCTATCTGGCATATACAACTCTATAATATATAAATGATATCCTATCAATTGGTTGATAATGATACAAGTATGTTAAGATCATGATAATTAATTGAATGCCTGCGGTACAAAGAGAGAATAACCATAAGACATGTTTTATATTTTTGAACTAACGCTATATTTTTTTTTTTTTATCTTTATGGTCTTAAATTAAAGCATTGAAGCTTATTGTTGGATTACATATGTAATTTATAATATCGGTCATGTCGTTTGTGAATATTTATTTGTCATTATAACATTTCTTTTAATTTATTTATTTCCCAATTAATGTCATTGTAATTATATAATATTATTTACACCTTTTTTCGTAATCAAAGTTATTTAATACGACAGCTCATTGAATTCGTTTAACAACCTTGTTTGCATTCGTTTTCAGATATTGCAAAATGTATATATTTACATATACACTGTCTGTAGAATATAAAAAAGTTTTTGCTCTAATGATTAAAATCTTGCAAATATCTCTTACGCATTTATTATATAAATTTAATATTTTACGCTTGCAAACTAAGATTGTTAATAACATGCAATCTCAAGACGTGTGCAATTGTCAAAGATTAAATACCGCTCTTCCATTTTATCCACCAGCGAAGATCTGCGACATTGGTGTAAACACCGGGATAAAACGGCTTGGAGCATTCGTATCCCCAGGATACGATTCCGTAGAGAATACCATTGACAGTGAGCGGCCCGCCCGAATCACCTTCACACGAATCTTTGCCACCCTGTATGTAACCCGCGCAAATCATTCTGTCGGTGATGCTACGGTATTTTTTGTATCTGTTTTGACATGTTGTTCTGTCTACGATCGGAAGCGATATTTTTCTTAAAACGGGTGACATTTTTCCACCTGGCTAAAATAGAAAATTGCAATTTTTACTATTCCAACTAATTGTATTTAATATACCTATGATCGTAATAGTAAATCATATTAGGATTATAAACGTGGTCGTATATTATTACATATATGTATATAACATACAATAATCATTTTTCCCTGCAAATCAGACATCAGTGAAGGACCCAATGCGAAAAAATCGTTTTTACTAAACCGCAGAGCAAAACAAAAACATAAAAATCCGACTAAATATAATTTAATAATACTCGCATGCGTAATATGATATTTTTCATACACTCGTAACACGATTTAGTATCATCGTGAATATCGACTTCATTCGCGTATTTCAACATCGAATGCATCAATCGAATGTAGCGGTTCCGATTTCTGACACGAGATACACATGAGATAACATGAGATTCCCAATCGCTTTCATCGTTGAAATCTTTGAATCGCCCTCGATCGGGAAAGTTTACTGTCACTTAGCACCATCTGTTTTCCGCAACGTTCAGATAATGAGTCTATTCTCTGTGAACTCACCTTCACCATACCCCATCCGGTAACGTTCACCATAACACCATCCGCGAGTTCCTTTTCCGCCAGCTTCACTGGCTGCAACCTATCGTTAAATCTGATTTCGCCGTCGACCTGAAATGAAATTTCCAGAGCGTGCGAAAGCTACCGATGTTGTTATTGTCAGCTGGTGCAGGTGCCGTTAGTAAGTAAAGAGAGGAAGAGAGACACATATATACACACATAGAGAAAGAGATGAAGAGGAGAGAGAGTTTAGTATTACGTACTTCGAGAAGGGCAATATCGTAATCGATTGTCAAGTCATTGTAAGCTGGATGTCGAATAATCCTTTTAACTTTATAATAGACGCCCTCGTATTTGTTGTTACTTCCTGCGTTGAGGCTGTAATTGTTAGACGATGATCTGTAACGAAACGAAACACGCGTCAATATACTATATAAATACTGTGACAATAACTGCATGCTATGTGCGAACCACGCTATGACAATATCGACAAAACGTTTACTGGTAAATGCGCGACCGCATTCGTAACAGCGAAGCGGATGATCACGCAAACGTAGCTACAATTTTCTAACTTGCATTGTGACATTATGCATCGGAATAAACTTGATGTGATATTTGATTTGCTTGCAAATAATCAAAAATTATATTCACTTTACGATTGAAAACGAAATTAATTAAAAAAGTTAGCTTAAAAATATCTTTTCTGTATTTGATTAGTCGGATCTTTCAATCTACTAGAGATCTTCTATTTTACATTCTTTTAAAGATAATCGATTATAAACAATCCATACTAATACTGGCAGATGCGCTTAGATGATTTTTAATTTTGATTATTATGAAAAACTATGACAAACGGTTCATAGTTTACAATTTTATTTTTTTGTATCTCTCCAAATCCATGAAACGTAGGGGTTTCGGTAAAACTAAATATAATCTTGATAATGAATACAGCGGCATTATATTTGGCACTTGATAAGAAATATTAAATTACAATTAAGAGACTTTCCAAACATAAGAAGAAAGATCGTTATCTCAAATGTGCATTTTATAAAGATTTAAATTTGCGCGATATATATTTATGAGAAGAGAGAAAGAAATATATACCTTACACAATGAGCCGCAGAAACAACCCATTTATTACTGATGATGGTAGCCCCGCAAATATGCAATGAATTTTGAAAGATCTCTTTCTGGAGGCTCAATTGATAAGGATGCTGGCTTATGTCAACTATCGTACCTTTTATGATCCGAGGGTCAAGAAAGAAAGCCGGTCGCAGGAAGGATGCTGTAATATTAAATTTAATGATAGAATTTGTCTTCTGGCCGTTTCAGCAAAAAAGTTAGCCCCAGAATGCGGCGAATATATAAATCACGCAAGGATTCAATCGACTTTATTACGTGTAGCGGTTTATAGTCTTTTGAACTTTTCTTTCTAAAATGGAATGTCTTCAGGATAATAGAAAATAAGCAAATTCTGCTGTATTGATTTAATTTGATTTTATATTATTAATTGTAAAGCTTATTATTAAGTAAAAAAAATATGTTTTTACCATATATAAAGATCCATTTACAAATATGAAAATATTAACTTTAATAGATAAACTTGGGCAAACCGACATTGGAAAGTATGTATTATAAATATATTACACGTAACAGATATATATGAAAATTATTGGTCACTTTCACTCACCGAAACCAGCAAAGAAAAGAAGATAGAAAGTGAAACTTCGTAACATCTTACAAGTATACACAGACTAATATCATATATGTACATGCACTGGCTTTTATATTGAAGTTGGGTTTCTCATTTGACGAAAGCTCTTATCTCGTGACGACGCAACTCGATTTGTTCGAGTATCGTATAGTATAACACAATTATAAAGTAAAGTAAAATTATAACGCAGTTATAAAAGGATGTCATATAGGAAATAACAGATAACAAAATATTCTCGTCATAAAATCGTAATAATATTGTACGATAAGAAAAAGATATTCATATTTACGACTATTTTAATATAATAATAATTCAAACGGGAGAACATTTTTCTAAAATTATATATTTCTTTAGAAAAATGTTTTCTAAAATGTTTATTTTATTTTACGGGTAGACGATTTTATAATAGGTTTTTTTACATAATTATACCATGACATACTACAGAAATGAAACAATACAGAAAAAAACTTGATAATCTTTTATTATTTTCGAATACCATATCTTTTTTAAACGTCATTTAATCATATTGGTCGTATCCATATCGATATCCAATTATAGACTACTTTATTCATCGGTTTCTTTTCCGATTAATTATTTTATAATGCGCGATTTTTCAGAAATTCGAGTGGTGTAATGCGACAGACAGTATTCATATACGCATGTAAGTGATTGGCTGTATAATTGTTTGCACAAGTGTGTTCGTTCGATCGAGCTCTGATAAAGTCTTTATCTTATAAAAATTCGTGTGATACATCAGAAAATTTCATAACTTGTAGAAATGAAATATAAACCATAAAAGTAACGGATAAAAATCATTGCAATCATTTCGATAAGATATCTGCTTTTTTTTACGCTTTTTATTAATCCCTAAATGATACACTTTATTGTATATTTTAACTAATATTTACATATTTTTTATAAAGATATATATATTTCTTACACCTATTTCTATCGTTTATTTGAGTATTTCTTCGAGTATTAATTAAAAATTAAAAATATAAAAGCTCTATTAAAAAAAAAAAATCATTTTAATTTGATAATTTTCATAACTGAAATTCTGTACATATTATTGGTTTACAACTAATTAATAGCTGGAAATTCGCAATTTCAATTAAAGCTTGCTTGCCTATATATCTTTTATATCTATTTCAACAGGCATTTGGAATTTAAACGCATGGACTATGGCGGTTTTCAATACATCGATTAATGAAATTCTAATAATTCCACAGATTCATTGAGTTGGAAATATATGATTTTCGTATTCATCTATCTTTTGCTCGGTAGATTGTTATCCATCAGCTATTAATTCGTCGTCTTTTGTATGTACTATGTAGTTTATCTATCGAAACAATATAAATTCTGATTTTAGTATAATTATATTATTTATAAATTTATTATATATTAGCTTTATATACACAGAATAATAAAAGTGTTATCTCTAAAATATAATCTATTGAAGTTTATATTTCAATCGGGCACGAACTTATGCAATCACCTGATATTTGTATTCTTGATAGTTTCTTTAAAAACCGACTAGTAATTAAAATTCAGATTTTCCGTCATATCTACCAATATTACCTCGAAATATAGCAGATGTCTGCTTATACAGGATATTTCGAGAATTGTTACGAGGGGTAAAAGAGTGCCGTACCAGGCTGCACACTTGCCGACATCGGCAACGACTGCTGTCTGGCGATTAACATATAAATCAAAGTTCCAACGCGGCAGGCCATCTTCTCTTCTTTTTCGTTCGCGCTCGAATTCACCCCCGGATTCCCCTGTTATTCGCGCCGGATGCGTGTGTGCCATCAGCTATCTTGTGTGCTATTCTCTCTCTTTCTCTTTTACTCACTTTCTCGAAAACGCACTGAGAAGATATTCGGATGTTGAATAGTTGACAATTATCAAAAGTAAATCTTTCACTTACAATGACAGTGAGCAATAAATATAGCGTGCGCTATACGGTTTTGCGAAAGCATCTCTTCCAAATCAATAAATCATCTCATAAATTAGCCTAATATAAATTTGCAACGTGTAAATGAGAAAGAAACTTTTGGATGTAGAGAATAAAAAAAAAAGGCACTTAGCGTATAAATTACATTATCAGTAGTTTTTGTTAAATGGATTTATGAATTTATTGGTTATCGATCGATAAAAGAGTACTCGTTTTGGTCTGTAATTAAACCGAAGTTTGGTTTAGTTAATACGAGATTGGAATACGCAACTGAATTGCCCAGTAGGGCAGCTTTTTTAATTCGTAATTTTTAAATTCTTATAAATTGCGAAGAGATGCAACACATGATTAAATATGTTTTCAAGGACTGCGAGCTGATTCTAATCAAAAGAGAAGACTATCGGTGTAATTTGAACGGAAGGAAACTAACGTCCTTGTCTCGCTGGTATATCTCGCTCCGAAGCCATGATAGATAACTGAGGTGGAACGAGTTCTGGGTGTCGTAAGTCTGCCACGGTAGGACTAACGAGTCCTATCCTGAGAGAATTCTCGGACACACGCTGTGGACGTCCGTACCGTAACGGGTACTTTCTCCTTCGACTACCCGCGTATTCTTTCTCCGCTTCTTTGCCCATGAGCGTCGCGCGCACGTTCAAGGCGATTACAGCACACTGGGGACAACGACGTTACAACGACGTATGCAATTTTCACACTTTCGCTGGCCGCAATTTATCAGCGGTGAAAGTCGACCGTAAATGTACGCGAGAAGATCGAGAAACGAGAATGTATTCCATCGAGGACATATATCTTGCTGTCTCTTCACATCGAAATATCGTAGAAGCACAAGAACTGGTCGAAGATTTTTTTTTTTGTGAAATGCAACTGTTGCGTTTCGGAGATTGTAAGTGCAGTTTGATAGAAATAACATTTTAAAATATCTAAACGATCTCTGATGATGCGCGATCAACGAAATGAGATATAAACATTTAAAAACAGGTTTTCAATGATTGTGTGACGCGATTAAAATCTAGAAAGTTTTGCAAGTTCTATTTGCTTGGCTTGAAATCGTTGTAACTTTTATTGTAAGCAAAATCACTTGATGACACAACGCTTCGCGATGCACCTGTATTACGTCGACATGTGCAAGATTGGTGCGTGACAATTAACAATTAGCGATTTTGATAACAAGCTATAGCATAATTCGAATTAGCGTTAATCGAGTAATTGCGCGCTCCGTCGAAATGTACTTGCCCTACCTATGTATTCATCCCTTCCCTTCTGTCTAGCCGCTTTAAAGCCACATCTGTACCTACGTCAGCCACATAATTGGCTTTCGCGATCGTGCCGAAGTACTTGAAGGCGCAAGGATTACCGGGAACCTGATTGCGCGAGAGCTTTGTGCGGCAATTTGGATTTTCCATCGTTTCTCGTCCTTCACTTTCCTCTTTGCTACTCTCGTCGCTTTTACGGAACTTGCGTGTCTTGCCCTACGAGTAGGTAGAAACGCATTTGAAAGAGCAGACGGTCGGTAGACAAAACATCTTTCTTGATAGGATATATCAAATATGTAAATTTCCATCATAGTTTATGATCCATAAGACGAGCACTTAACGAAAACCATACTATTTTGTGTGCGCTTACAAACGTTCGATAACATTTAATGAATCGCAATTATGCTGATAACGTGGACATAGAAATATAGAGATGAGATAAATATCATATTTTATATCAAGTTTTACTATCGTACATTTAAAAACGCTGTAAATAGAAAAATAACTAGATAGAAAAATGCATGGAGGAAACAAAATATGTATGAATGATTAGATTTTATATATTACAGATATATAATTTTATTATATTATTATTTGCAATATTCTCTCATCGCCTCTGAAAAAGATATTTTTCAACTGACCGCAATTTTCGTAATGAATCGGTGAATTCATTGTAATAGGATTATTGTTGCAATCACCGTCCGATAAAGCGCATCGAGATAAAGTGAACGATCATTAGCGCGATCTGCACGGAGATACAGTTGGAACGAAACAATCTGGCGAATGGCCGACAAGGCATAGAAAAGATTACTCTCGCATTGTGGCTGGGCGACACCAAGGAAGAACGTCGGTTTGCCCGAAAGAGGGGATGTATGGGGGATGCATAGATAGGACGCCGCGCGGAGTGCGCGGTGTGGAATCGGAGTTGTAATTATACCTGCATGCATCGTTTCTACGTGCTTTATAAATGGCCGTGCATAATGAATGAACCGCCGGACGAACCCGCCGGATTATCCCTCCGAAAGAATGGTCCCGTTATCCTATCTAAATCATACCCGCCGGCGTCGTTTTGCACCACCGGCAATGTTCTCGAACCCAGGGGGTAATTTCCATGAACGAACGCGAGTAATGTGCGGCCGTGATATTTTTCAAGGTATCAATATTCTTTGCGGCGTTGCAATATCTCGGATTTTTTGCTAAAAATAATTGGTTTACAAAGGTAAGGTTGAAAAAGATTTCTAAGCCACAGAGAAAATAATAAAACAATATATATTTAAATTTTTTTTTTCTCTAGGTTTATAGAAATAATATTGTATTATTTTTGTACACACACACACACGCACATACATATATATGTAAAGTAAAATGTTTGCGATTGCATTATCTTCTCTGCCTTGTCATTAACACTGTAAATTAATTCGCAATTATACGATGATACGTACTACAAGGACGTACAACGCGTTGGAAAGTTCATAGGAATGATGGACACATATTATTCCGCGGCGTTTTACCTCTCGTATAACATTTTAAATCTTAATGGAGTGCGCTGTGAAGGTACGTAAAGCGTAACGGCCGAGCAATGAATTAATTACGTGGGTTAGTCGTTCGCACTCTGAGATAGAATCGTGCGAGTGAAATTCACGAGCTCGATTTAATATTTCACTCGGAGCCGTAGGATGCGAATTCCTCGCAAAAGCTCCGTACAAAGCCAAAATGTATGCCTTATGTGTCGCTCTATGTAACACACAATACTAATATATTATTTATAATAAAATTTAATTAACCACATACAGTGCCGCGCGCTGCGGTGACCATTAACGCACATGATTCCTGCATAATATGGTCTACTAAATTACGGTTGATGTGCAACGTGCTACGCGACCTCCGTTTTCAGTTTACGTGATAATGTCTCCGAATTGAACACGCCAGTATCATCGGCAATCAGCATCGCGGCATCGTGAACAAGCGACCGCGGCTGCCACCGTCGCGGTCCTGTCGCATTTTTCAAACTTTGCCAGTTAAATTTCGACCTCAACCAACGACTCTCGCGCACCGCGATATATCAATTCGCGTGGCGCGTGTGCGCGTCGGTGATGAAACGGCAGGGCAGGTCGTATAAAAATATTGAGTGCAAATCAATTTGGTGATGACGTAACTCCGCAACTGCGCTGCCACTAGTGACCTATTTCGCTGTCACACTATGCAAGAAATAGGACTACATCGGATAAATCTAGATTTGCAAAAAAGAGAGAGAGAGAGAGAAAGAGAGAGAGAGAGAGAGAAAAAGAGAGAGCAAGAAAGAGAATAAAAATAATATAAAATATTATTTTATAGAAATGTCAATCCTAATTTTAAGGACAGATTTTTCTAACAAATAGTATTTAAGAACTAACTCAATTAAAATTGATTAAAATTGACAACCGCAATCTAATTGCGGTTATATACATATTGTATATATATACATATATTTCTGCAATGAAATATGTTTTATTGAACATTTTAGTTGGTAACTTTAAACAGCAACTCTCGATGAGCCCGCCGAATGCATAACTTCCCTAACGTCCCACGATGGAACGCGTCCTGCGGTCGGATCACCTGTTAAGCACAATGCTTAATACGGGCTCCGTAAGTGATTAGGAAACTCCGAGGGAGAAACCACCGAAATAATTAACATTCGCGTCGCGATATGCGTCTCGATGGTGTTAGAGACGCTAAACGACATGTATCGGTATCGAGTGAGTAGAGTAGATGGAAATGCAGATTCCGCATTAGCACATGAAAATTGGAGCTTGCCACCCCCTCCCGCGATCCCGAGTAATTCTGCACGCAAGATATCGCGGTCTGCGGTCCAAAGATCTTAACACATAACTTCTCCGTGGTAAAGTTGGCGCTATGCGCGATAGCGCTCGTGGGCAGCATCGCTCGAATACACGTCAAGTGTATAAGTTTCGAATTCTCGATCGAGTCCGTTCTCTTCGTATGTCTCGATCTGGCTGGTTGAGGTCAGGGTTAATTGGGCTTGGCCGGGTTCGGATTTCATGGGTCGATTTCAAGCGCTTCCGTTACAAAGATATTCGAGAATCGGAGAACATTGCGATTATCGCGTTAATTAGTTGAAATTTGCAAGGGACTAATTTGTGGAATTTGATAGTATTGTCAAGGGATTAATATAGATAAGACCGGCGTAATCACGAGAATGATATATCGATGCATTATTTATAAAAGAAAAGATCAATCGATCCTTTCATATTACAAAGCCACACAAGCCGGACGTTTGCGCGCTCAAAGGGTTTTAAGTTAGAGGTTCTCTCTCAACTTTACTCGCATGCTCCAAGCATTTATTTTTACAAAGAGGATAATCCGTTGGATTCCAGTTGGTTATTGCTAACTGTACACGACGATAATTCCCGCGTTGGACCGGGGTCTCGTTCTTAACACCAATTTAATGCTACCTCTTTTATCGTTTCCCACTACGAAAATCCATCTATAAATTATGCTCTTTCAGCTCTCTTATTTTGTCGCGACTGTTGAAAGAAATTTGAAATGACAGATACAATACGGCAGACAAAAATTTAAAAATACGGTCGGATTTGCGCATAAGATTACTTTATGGATATTTATGTCCAGTGGCATACAAGTTAAAATCATGCGATGAAAATCATGGCTATATACCATGCAAAAAAAATACTTCCGTCATTCAAATACAATCATTATAAAGAAAGAAAGACGTTACATATAAAAATCGGAATTATCTCTTATTTTATTTTTCGATATCAAATACTTTTCTATCGCAACAAAGAGGGATTTGAAAATCCAAATAAGTAATAAGGATGAATAAGTAATGACGAATGATTTTTGCAACGATTAGCTTATCGCTATTCTTCTCTCATTATTAATTTTGACGATTAAGAAAATAACTTGTGCATTTAAGTCTTTTTCTAAGATAATAGAAAATAATGAAATAAATATAAAATAATTATATTATAGTACAACGACAATCTCTCACATAGTTACTGATAAATTTGATGAGAATTGCTTATAAGAAATTTATAAAAATTTGAGAAAAAAGAAAAAACCGAATAATATTGCATCTAAAATTCTATAATTGTATCTTTAATTAATTGTATTGTAGACTTTTAAATATGTATAAATTCACGTCATACAGATGGATTTAATACATTATTAAAGAAGAAATGAGAAACGCAGTGAAAATGTTAATAATAACACGGTTATTGTATAACACGAAATTCAGTCAGTGACATTTCTTCTGTAATATATTTATCACGAGGGATAAAACACGTGTTCGCGTTTAACTGTGGTAGTCACTATAGATAATGAACATTCTAAATTTCGGATGTGGGACGAAAATTATTTCCGCCAGGAGAACAACAATTTCATGCGGTTTTATATCACCGCCTCTAAACTCGGCGTTGTATAACATCTTCAACGTGTGCCACATGTTGAAGAGTGCACACGTTCGTCCGCTAGAACACATATGGTTGATACGATAAGCTGTGTCGTTTAGTTCCTATTTGTTGTTCTTTCTATGAAATTTTCTTTGTTGTTTAGAAAATAAACTTTGCGTTACGCGATGTTACGCATCCTATTGTTAATTCGGGAAATATATAGAGAGACTTAAAAAAATATAATTTAATTGAAAAAATTTTACAAAGGACTTCTGTGTGTGTTTCGAATTTAATCTAGAAGTAATATTATTGTTTCTGTAAAGATCTGTCGTCTCTTATCTTATGTATACCCATGCGGCGTCAACACTCAGAGTATATATTTTCTCTCCTACACTGCACTGACAATGAGCGAGCGACAACTAACAGTCCCGTCTCCGATATCGCGGCACTTGTAAAATCAAGCGCTGGTAGACGGTCATTAAAATTATATCCGTAGTTAAGTACACGGACAGAATACGCGAGCAGTTCCTCTCGAGAGTCCGAATAGCGAGCGTCTAAGGAAAGCGTTCCTACATTTTTAAATAAATTGGTATAATTTAAATCATTATTATATTATAGTACATCAAAAAAACGTGGCAAGATAAATTTTCGCTGTTTCGTTGCGATACATTGCTCTTAAATTTTCATCCGTTTCGTATTTTTGGGCTTTCCATTTCGATGACAGGCCAGCCGTGCAAATTAAAAGCGCGCAGCGTGGGCTCGCCGCGGGCAAACAATTTACTGTAGCCGCGACGAAATATTTGCTTCCTCATAAACAAACCTGGTGATCCAATTTGTGTTAGGTGCATTTAGTTGCTTTCGACGCAACGCATAAGTCGTTGATACATTATAACAGTAATTACAACGCTTTTTTCGTTAAAAAATTATTGTATTAAAATGTTGTTGCAATTTTTTGAATTATATTATTGCTTTGTGTGTGTATGTGTGTGTGATACAGCGTATATTTATGATAAAAATGATAAAAATATAATTTATTATTAACAAAATTTTTAAACAATATATATTTACGTCAAATATTAAGATTAAATGTAATTAAATTTATAAAAATGCTGTGTGTTTGTAATTATAAGCTA
>NW_021848499.1:1040579-1048626 GCF_003651465.1 Formica exsecta | reverse complement strand
TTTATATAATTATATAAGCTAAATATTCTCTTATCCTAAAATTCTTCAGTTTGCAATGAGAAAGCCTTTGTTAAATACCATGGATAAAAACTTAAGTTTTAAATATTCTCTTATCCTAAAATTCTTCAGTTTGCAATGAGAAAGCCTTTGTTAAATACCATGGATAAAACCACCGCTACTTAAGTTTATTGAAAACACGTTTGTCGTTATCGAGATACAAGCGAAACTATTTAGGACGCGTAGCTTAGCGTCGGGTGGAATTTATCGTCGATTTTATCTCTTCTCTTTCTCTTTCATTTGATCTCGATTAAACCTTCTATCTCGCGCTTGTAGTTATTCACGGACAGTTTGGCGTTCACGATGAGTCAACGAGCAAGACGAGTTGAATCTCGTAGATCTGATCGAGAGGCATATTGACACATCGGCTGAGCGCCGATCGTGCCATAGTATCTCTCGCGTTACAATGCGATACTATGTATCAGGTATCCGTGAATCATGCAATGCGTACACCTAACGCGCCACGCGCCACGCATACGCCGCATGATTACCACATTAAGATCAGCCGATAGGACCTACCAAGCAAAATAGGCAGCTGAGACGAGCGTGCGTCTCGAGGCGATACATTCTTGTCATATCTCAATGCAATTACAATAGTATTGTAAACTGTCAAAATCTGAATATGTATACGTGTAACTTGTGGTTTCTCTTATGTTGCAATGCAGGAGTATTTGTTTATTTTCGTTGTTTTATTAAAAATTTTTTTTTCAAGAAAGCTTTTGGTGCAAAAATGTAGGTATATTAGTTTCGTCAGACAGACGAAAGCTCTCATCTATCTTTACAATAAGAAGAATAATGATGGGGGAGAGAGAGAGGAGGGAGGGGAAGGATTAAAACATAAATATAATTTTTGGAAGCGCGCGATTGCGTGAAACCGTATTTATATATATTACACTTTGTGGCAAGAGAGAGATCCTGCGTTTCCTAAAATATTTTCATGTACAGTATCTTATGTATATTTATACTCATTGTCAATTAAAGAGAGAGAAGTTATTCTGAGACTGTGTCTCTAGATATATGCAGAAGAGATTTAATAGTTAAACGTAGTTATTAAAATAATTCGCATATCAAACGATTTTACTAATTTACTCTAACGACCTTAGCTCGGCTGCTTACTTGAATCGTTAATATCCACCAGTGCTAATTTAGTTCAAGGGAGTTGTGCGAATTTCTCGTCTTTGTTCTCCCTGGGTGGCGTACGATGGTTTAGCAATTGCGACGAGGGCGCGTCCCGGCGTAACGGTAGAGACAGTCGGAAAGACAGGTAGTTCCCTTCTAGATCTTACCACCTTGCATAATGCATCGCGCGACGCCACTAAGCCAAAGGAGAAACTTCCCTGACGTGGAACATCAGGAACACACACGCATAGCTCTTCCATTTCTCTCTTCCTTCCTTATTGTTTAGCATCCCGTTGTGCAAATCCTTCCATTGACTTTCGATCTGCTTGGCTCTTGTTTGGTTCTATCTTTGTACGATGCGTGATCTCTATATTGCTGTTTAATCGCGGAAATTTTTATTAATTCTGTATCACAGAATAATTCTTGATTCTATAATTCGATTCAAGAGATTTTATAAACAGATATAAAATTGTGATCGATGCGCAACGCGCGAGGAATCTACCGTGAATAAACAAATTGAAACAATACATTTTTTAGCTATCCTATCGTGAAAGAGCTGAAAGCTCCTCGGTATCGGAAACTTTGTTTGCACGCAAAAATTTTGCTTCGGTATCGGAATCTTTGTTTACATGCAAAAATTGTTGATTAGTGCTGAGGTTGTTCAAATTTTCTGCGCGAAGATCATTAAAGTTTTGATGACATTTTTTGTACTTTAACACGGGATCGATGGTTGTACGGCTGCGCGGCCGCTCGCTTCGAATTTGCCTGCGTTGGGTTTCACAGAGAAACACGATGCGGTACGTTAACTCCGAAATCCCGTGAAGGACTTCGACCATCGTCATCTTGTATGTACCACGTCGTAGCTGCGTACGCCTAGACGGTACGTGCGGACGGTGGTATGGTAATCTAGTTCGCGCTAAGTTTCCGCCGAGCTCGAGTTAAGTCGGCTGCGTCGAGTAAGCTCCTGGTGTTACCACGGCTGATGAGTCCAGGACACTTTGGGGGTACGGTTACTAAAAGATGACACGTTCGCATCGCGATAGAAGCCATTCCGCCGGCTTTCGCATAGCGTATCGAGGATCACTTCTTTAGATCGCGATCCCACCGATTGTAATATCGATAACGTTACCAAGATCATTTGGTTTACCGCAAAAATTGCTTTTCTCTTTATTTTAACGTATCCACAGTTAAGTAAGAAAACTGCGTTTTTTTCGACATTTTATTATAGATTTTATTGCTAATAATCTATCTGCAATAATATCTGCAATAATGAGAAATGAGTTTATCGTTCGTATGTAATGCAAATAATTTTATTAAAAATAAAATAAAATTTTGTAAAGAGTCTCTTTAAATAATAAACTAATATATACTTTAAATAACAAAATAACTAATTTAAATAACAAAGAGAAAATGATATATTACTATTTGTGTGACATACGTAGAATTATAAATACTTAAACTTGCATGTTCCATATAATTAAGGATTATTTAGATTTTGCGTTAATTAACCTTTTGCGCTTTAGGCTGTGCAGTCTGTATATCTATAACATTAATACAGCGTCAAACTGGCTAACTCTAGCATACTCTGATGTTCTATGTTTTATGCGTTACAAAGTGGGATAATCACATAACTTTGTCATACCGCTAGTTAACTTAGAAAGCTTATAATTGAAGAGAATATGTACTTCGCGAATACGTTTATTTGGCATTACATAATGAAATTTTGGTAGTCCATGCAGTTTAATGCTAATAATATTTTACACAATGAAAACTTCAATGTTGTCGCTGCATTAGTAAAGATAATTTATGAAAAAATATAAAATTAAAGAGCCGGTATTTTTTTATATATATAATAAGAAAGAATAAGAAAACATATTATGATAATAATAAGTAATTCTGATATTCCAACTGTTTTTATTAGTTTAATTATTATGCGTATTATTAAGTCTGAGATAATTTGACATATCTATTTAAAATTATGCAATTTAATTTATGAATTATTATCTCATAGAATAATTGATGGACGTGGAGCGCTTATATCGACATTAAAATTTATGATTTTAAATACAATGTGATTTATGATAATGTCGCATATCACTGTAAAATAACTACGTCAACTCATTAATACCGCTTAAAACTAATATTGCATCGTTTTCCATTTTTCATAAAGACAGAATTGCAAGTGAGTAATATACATAGATATAAAAATTGAGGAAAATATAAATTCGCTTAATATTCCTTGAAAAATAATTTCATTTCTGGGACACAAAAGTATCATTAACTGAATAATTCTATAATTTCAATGGCATCTTCTGACTACGCTGAGAAATGTTCTAAAATTTAAAAATTACACAATAAAATTGTTTACAATAAAATTTAAAACCTTGAAAATAATTAGTACTATTATAGATGTCAATATAAATAAGGTTATGGCAAGTAGAGCAATGATATCTATATCGTAACGTTGATACCATGGTTTATCGCATTCACTAAATCGGAGATGTTTTACTTCTTTGTGACGCATCACAAATTCTATCCACCATATTGCATTTTCCATGCTGTCATATGGTTGATCCTTGAAGAGAGAACTTAGATACGTCATCTTCTCTTTGTAACTAAACACGTATTAAATTACCAAATCGCTATTAGTATTTAATTGCATTATGTTAAAAATAATTATAAGAAATTAATTATATAAATTAATATTGATATCTCGGGTAATTTATATTAATTATATATATATATAACATAGTACAAAATACCTTTTATCGCTTAAAATCTGATGAATGGCTGTAGAGAAAGATTCTTTGGTTATTTCGTTTAATTTGAGATATATTGCCGCACCTAACGAGACCAATCGTCGAACTCGAACTTCCTGTTCGGTTACAATAGGAATTCCCAAGACTGGAACTGCGTAATAAACAGCTTCTTCGGTACTCTGAAGTCCGCCTTGATAAATAAACAGCTTGATGTTTGGATGAGCTGCACGAATGAGACAATTAGTAATACTGCGCGAGTCATATAAATGGATTGTCGATCGCGAAATAATGACTTCACATTTTTAATTTTACCGAGTACGCCTTGTTGCGGAAACCATTTCGAGATAAATGCATTATCGAGCTTTCTTGACAATTCATCGCAATCAAATTTCCAAACTATTTTATAAGATAACTTCGAAAATACTTCAACAAAGTTTTCTAGCATTTCTTTCTGGAAAGTGTGGCAGGCGACGGTGGTTCCAAAGCTTACATAAATAAATCCTTCTGTTGCGTTATCTAGAAATTGTCCTAATTCCTCGTCGTCGTATTTAAAAATTAATTATTTAGTACATTTGTTACAAAGTGATAAAAGTTGGAATAATATATTACCAAACAGTCTAATTTTCGATATGATAATAATCGTCTTAAAAATTTACATACTTTTGGCAGAGGTGGCAGCGTTTTTTGTATATGGATTCCGCTAAAAAACACTGCATTTGGCTGTTCAGGTCTAGGGTATACGATTGCCGGGTTTTCATTAACTAACAACACACTCATATTTTTTGTTATATCGATGATGTGTGGTATGTCATTTCCGAGATATTTTTTAATTTTTTCTTGCTCTATGGTTATGAAATCATTAACCCAATAATAAATAAAGGACCATATCTCGATAAAGTTTCGCAATCTTTGCCAAAACGATGGATTTTCCCCAACTAACGTATTAAGTTCCCAATTTGAAGCATGCGATGGAAGTATAGGACTACCAAAAACATATCGTTGAAAATTATGCACGCCCACGGACATGATTCCTGTGTAATGGATTATCGAAATATCAACGTATGTTTCACAACATATCGAAGGCATAACTCTTGCAGAAGGAATGGTCAATACTTTTATACTTATAACGATACTAACATGTCAGGCAATACAAATATCTCCTAAAATATCGACCGTTCCCCCTTGTTACATGTCACTTGCAAGATATCTTGTACATGTCACTTTCAGAAATCATCTCACCTATGAGAGGAGCGTTAAATCTATATGCCATAGTAAATAACGCCGGACCGCTTACTGCTTCTACGATAACTGCGTCAAACTTTTCATTACTATCTTCCCTATAAAGTTCCTTAAATTTTGGTTCATCAAATATGATGTCTTCCACCATGTTTGCCAAGTTTAAGGAATATCTGCTCAATTCATTCGATGGTAGTTGCGAAAATTGTTTTCTAAACTTTTCAGCAATAAATATTGTACATGATAAATCGATTTCTGTATAGTTTTTTAACGTCGGATCTCTCATCGGATGTGAAGTTAATATGACTATTTCGTGCCCTCGTTTGTTTAAGGCTAAACATAACGACCGGTGAACTATTTGATGACTGTAAAGCGGTGCATACGTGATCACGAGAATCCTTTTGGCATTCGCAATGTTGTTTGCCAGCAGCAGCCATAGAGATAAAATCGCGCACATTGCACAAATAACTTTATACATTTTGCCAGTGTTCTGGTAGAACTGGTCTTTTGGATTTATGAGCACTCATATATATAAATATTTTAACAATTGCTACTAGAGCTCAAATGAGGACGCTATCGCATCGCGCTGTCTGATAACGAGTATATAAATAACCATATTTAAAAATACGTGTATATATGTGAATTTTCTATTTGTGTGTTGTAAAATCAAAAAACTAAACATTTTCGATAAGATTTTAATCATTATATATACATATAATCATTATAAATATAATCATTATACACATTATTTTACATTAATCGTTTATAATTTATTAATACATTAGAAATAGTTTATATATATCTTTATTTTCTATTTTAAATATTGTTTTGATTCGATGACTCTAATCATTCATTCGCAGATCGAATTTATATTATAATAGAATAAGACAAAAAGAAAAATTTTTATTTGATAAAAAAATAAAAAAAATTATGCGTATTTATCACTGTTGAGACTATTGCTTGGAATGCATTTTAAACGTATGATATGCTTTTCTAATTAAGGTAAAAGTACCGATTGCCGGACATGTCCCTATATCCGGACATTTACATGAAAATTTATCATTATTAATCTCAAATGAATTATTTATTATAATATCAAAATTTTATTGCAAAATCTTTAATTTAAAAATCTTTATTTTTCTAATATTTATATAGTAAGACATTTTTAAATATTATAAAAATTAACATCCAATAAAAAGGTAAATTTGTTACGTAATTAGACGAAGGACATATTTTGAGAACGCTCTTAAAATTTTCTTAAGAAAATTCGTCTTACTTATTAAAATGATTTTTATTTTATTCCGTGTTTTTATCTTATAAACAAAGTTTTATGAACATTATTCAAGTCGAAGAAGATGTAGAATAATTATAAAAATGTTTTTAATTGATATAAACAATATTTTTTTGGCAAATTTTGCAAATTTAGTTACTGGTGCAGTAATTTACGTGATTGCCCAGTAACTGATCGTGTGTTTAGTTACCAGTACAACTCGCTTCGATGACACATGATTAGAAAGTACCAATAATTAAATCGGACTATTTAATTACTCTTAAGATGAATTCCGTAAGTATTTTTATAAATAATGTTATTTAATAGTATTATCAACATTAGTTTAATATCTATAAATATATATTTCAATAGTTTGAAAAGATATGTTTTAATCAAAACGAGAATGCCCTACATAACCCTTTTGCGATGTACCTGCATTGACACTAAATAAGTAAATATTTTTTTATATTTATATTTTTTATATTTTTTAAAAATATTTTTTTATATTTGTTTTTAAATATTTTTCTATATTTTTGTATATATATATACAAAATTTGATTTTGTGTATCATGATTTTGAATATCTAAAAATAAACAATGTAATTATAAAAAGATATATATATATTATATTTAAAAAAAATATAAAAAATATAAATGGAAAAAAATATTTACTTATTTAGTGTCAATGCAGGTACATTGCAAAAGGGTTATGTAGAGCATTCTCGTTTTGATTAAAACATATCTTTTCAAACTATTGAAATATATATTTATAGATATTAAACTAATGTTGATAATACTATTAAATAACATTATTTATAAAAATACTTACGGAATTCATCTTAAGAGTAATTAAATAGTCCGATTTAATTATTGGTACTTTCTAATCATGTGTCATCGAAGCGAGTTGTACTTGTAACTAAACACACGATCAGTTACTGGGCAATCACGTAAATTACTGCATCAGTAACTAAATTTGCAAAATTTGCCAAAAAAATATTGTTTGTATCAATTAAAAACATTTTTATAATTATTCTACATCTTCTTCGACTTGAATAATGTTCATAAAACTTTGTTTATAAGATAAAAACACGGAATAAAATAAAAATCATTTTAATAAGTAAGACGAATTTTCTTAAGAAAATTTTAAGAGCGTTCTCAAAATATGTCTTTTGTCTAATTACGTAACAAATTTACCTTTTTATTGGATGTTAATTTTTATAATATTTAAAAATGTCTTACTATATAAATATCCTTAAATTAAAGATTTTGCAATAAAATTTTGATATTATAATAAATAATTCATTTGAGATTAATAATGATAAATTTTCATGTAAATGTCCGGATATAGGGACATGTCCGGCAATCGGTACTTTTACCTTAAATCGTAGACGGAACCGGTTGCTGATTAGCATTGATTGCGATATTTTTGCGGTGCGATAATTGCTGAATGTTAGACGCAAAAAAAAAAACATTGTAACGTCAATATCATGTGTCAGACAACATTAATATTTATGCGTGTCTATTTTCGCAATATTGATCTAGCGTTGCATAAAGGATCACTTTATTACGAGACGAATGTGTAAAATTCCGGCCGAAGTGATTAAGAT
>NW_021848499.1:1039444-1040040 GCF_003651465.1 Formica exsecta | reverse complement strand
AATAAATCTCAATACTATCTATTATAAAATCATTTAAAAAAGATTATATTTTTATAATTATAAAAAAGTTATATTTCTGAATATATAATTTATAATAAAGTTCATAAATAAATTATAGTTACTATATATACAAAATCGTTAGAAATCATTTCATTTTATTTACATGATAAACGTGTCCGGATATTGGGACGAAAAAGTTTAGTAACTGGGACAAGCATTTTCGATGTGTCCGGATATTAGTTCATTTGCATGCTTTAAAATTTTTATTACTATTAAAATAATTTTAACACTTTTCATGTCTTTTATGCGTTAATAATAAGCTTTTATATTTTACCTTTCAATTGGTTACATAATTAAATCATCAAAAACCGTGAGTACTTATAAAAATTGAGCAAAATCGTACTAGTATCGTTACATGTCCGGCTATTGGGACGTTTACCTTATACGTAATATGCCGGTTGATAAAGCAATGATAAATATTAGAAATAACTTGGAATTAATCGCATTTTTAAATTGATCTGTAAATCATCTACGATACGAATGATAAAAGCGTAACAGCAAGAGTAAAAATTTATTTAAAATTATAATTAATCTAA
>NW_021848499.1:933332-1034521 GCF_003651465.1 Formica exsecta | reverse complement strand
AATAACATGATAATAATATAATATTTATAACATAATATAACATAACATAATATAATATTTAAAACATAATAAATATATAAAGCGAATAAATCCATAGAATTTTACACCATAAACTTTTTTATGACATTGAAACGCGTTGAAGCGATATCAAACTTTTTTCCTTTTAATATTTGCTATTTGCCTTGTCAGAAAAATCTCTCGCATCTTGAATCATTTAAGTAATATAGTTCATTGTTAAACCTTATAAATTCATCCCCGCTTTAATAATTAATAATGTTTTTGTTGTGTTTATAATGGGGGATATCAATAAAAATTTCGTCAATCAATCAACGAATATAAAATTGCTTCCACGTGCTTTCAATGTGAGAAATATATGCATTTATATTTATTTTATATTCTAATAAGTTTATAAACTATACAAGGTTGTTAACAAAGATTGAGACAATAGTCTATTTTTGGGATCAAACCGAATAGAAAAGTCTTTTAGCATTTTTTTCTCCAATAACCAGTTATCACAATATTGTAATTGATTGAAAAGTTTGATGAATAATACGGGATACGATATATTAACGAAAATCATACATTCATTAAATTTCAATTTTATAGTTTATAAATAATATAAATAATAGAAAAAAATAATGCTAATTGTTATGCGGGATTCTATATATCAACGTTATTTGTGTCAACTATGAAGGAATATTTTTCGCAGATTCGGATATGTGGTTAAAGTAATGTTAAAATATTTTCTACACTAACAACTATCGCAGAGAATTCGATAACATTCGTAAATGAAATCGTAAAATCTGATATAACACCCATAGAACAAAAAGAGATGCTATAAATATTATTATAGCGATGAATCCGATGATATCCCAATCGTATCGTTGATACCATGTATCGTAGCAAAGATTATTTCGTAAGAAAGGCGTTCCATTCTGCCGTATCACGTACTCGATCCACCTTATCGTATTTTGAAGACTGTCATACGGTCCGTCGTTATAAAGTTGACTTATATGTTTCATCTGATCTTTGTATCTTAAGGTAAAGAGAATATGATATTATTACATTAATGCACAGTAATTTAAAGCTCTTCTCCTTATTGTATAAATTAATCAAGCTTTAATAAAAAGGAGATTGTATATGTAAAAATATATAATTTATGCAGTGATACTTCTTATTGCTTATAACTTCAGATATAGCAGCCTCGATGCTTTCTTTCGAAATATTGTTACTATGAAGATGAACTCCAATGCCCAATTTTTTAAAATATTGCACGTTATACATCTGGTCCCATAGAACGGGAAATCCTATGACAGGAATCCCATAATAAACAGCTTCCTCGGTACTTTGCATGCCGCCTTGATAAATAAATAGCTTGATATTTCGGTGAGCTACAAACGAGAAAATCAACACGAGTTACGGAGATTAATATTTCTAAGGCACATTACCAAGCGACATTACCAAGAATACTTTGCTGGGGAAACCATTTCGATGCTAGTATGTTTTCAAATTTGCCAGGTAATAGATCAGGGTCATATTTCCAAACAACTTTGTACGATAGCGCAGAAAACACTTCGATGAAGGATTTAAATGTATTATTCGGTAAATATTCCCACTGAACGTTGGTTCCAAAACTGACGTAAATAAATCCTTCGGTCGCGTTGTCGAGAAACTGTTTTAAATCCTAGTGAATGTAACGAGACTGATAGTAACAGATTTACAAATGTATATATTGCAGCGCAAATAAATCTTATTTAAGAGTATTAAAAAATTATATACATATACATATATTTTTGTATGATATACTTTTGGCAGAGCAGGTGGTACTTTTGCAATATGAAAACCATGGAAAAGTATGACGTTTGGTTGTTCAAATCTGATATAAGAAAGCGCTGGATGTTTGTTCACCAAGTATATACTCATGTTTTTCGTTATATCATCAATATGAGGCAGATCTTCTCCTAAATACTTCTTTGCGAGCGCATCCTCTATAGGGATATGTACGTTTACCCAGCTATACATTTGCTTCCACACTTCATAAAAGTTAACGAGTCTTCTCCAAAATGACATATTGCTTTCAGGTATCGTATTGGCTTGCCAATTGGAAATATGCGATGGGAGAATTAAAGATCCAAGCATATAGCGCATATGATTGTATACATCCAGGCTTGAGATACCTATGTGTCACGTTACTTTTTATTATATCATGACTGTACGAATAAAATGAATAATAATTATGCTTAATGTTGAAAAAATGGATTGTAAAGTTTAATTCTATGATGTCGCAAGTTTTTCTTACCTATAAGAGGTGCATTGAATCTGTATGCGAAAGCGTTCAATGAAATTGTGGGGCCTTGCGCTACAATAACTGCGTCAAAGTGTTCATTGCTACCAGTTGCATATAATTTCTTCATTTCTGGATTTTTGAAGACCTCGCGATTTAGGATGTGAGCCCCAGCCCATGTAACACTTTTTTCTAAATCTAAAAGCTTTAGCTGTAAGCTTGCCTCGGTGAAACTATTAAATGGTGTTAGCGTTTTATATTCAGAAAAACCCTTATAAAAGTATTTTAAATCAATCTCTCTATAATTTTTTAAAGAAGAGTTTTTTATAGGATCTGTAGTGACCGACACAATCTCGTAACCTTGTTTGTTTAATTCTAAGCATAAACCACGGTAAACTATTTGATGGCTGTACGATGGAAAATTTGTTATAACTAATATTTTTTTGGCGTGTGCCACATTATATTGCACTATCCCACACAAAAACACATATATTGATAATAAACACATTTTAGTCCACATTCTTCCAATGATCTCAGTAAAATTCTGTCGCAAAAGTAAAATGCACTCGTAGTATTCATAGGAAATGATATATATATATATGTATATAGTAATATATATATTCGATGTGTATATTCGTGATAAAACTTTGTACAAATACATTTCTATTTGCAACAAACTACTTGAAATGCGCATATAATGTATTTTGAAGTAGAGCGTTAGTTGAATTGTTAATCGCGTAAAACGTGTATTTTGACCTTATTTTGATTTAAAAAGTCAGATATAATACGAATGATTTTAGAAATTTAATAATGCACCTTTTTGTTACATGACGTACAGTTCCACATGTCTCGTTCGTTTGATTTGTCATTAAAAATAAAAGCGTTCTAAAGTGTGAGTTTAATATAATATGTACTATCGCGTCACGATATCCATATCGTGATATCGATTACAATACATGGATGTATTTATTTACCTATTTCTTTATTTATATCTGTTATTATTAATTACTATTCACGTAGTGAATTTTATGGGATTGGATTAACAATCATAATGATTAATGCGTGATCGTTGGCTGTTTACGACGTATCTTCGCGTTGGATATAAAATCGTTGAAACGGATGTGTGGACATTCTCATAAATCTGTCGGCATCATAAATCGTCTCGTTGAGATATATTTAAAAGCACGCTGTCTCCGGTAACAGACGGCGATAAGTTTTCTCAGGTCGCTCGTTTCTCCATCTCTTGTTTCCGTATCGATTAAAGAGGCCATGTATCTTAATAAATTGCGCATTAGCCACCAGTTGTTCCGACACCATCCACCGTATATACCGATCTCATAATTTAAAAAGTTTCGTGATTTTACACATTATTTATGTAGACAAACCACGTGAAAAGAAATTTAACTTTCGTCAGCAAAATTGTGTAAATGTTGTTTGGTTGTAGTGACGGCCGGATATGAGAGATACGGGATTTTGACAAAACCCAAATATCGTTTTTATATTCGTTCGGAAAAGTTTATCCTTGACAGAGAACTGATATTAATTTTCACATACACACACAATACACATTCTACTAAATCTAAATATGTTACTCATTTTCTCCACGATACTCGAATAGTAATAATGAATTACATCTCTTACAATTTTTTTTATTTGCACTTATCAGTTTGTTGGTGGTTGTTTGTTCAGAAAGTTTGTCTATTTATATATAAAGTTTATCTATCTATAATATAATAATAAAGTTAATATAATATAAGTTAATAATTAAAGTTAATATAATATAAATATAAAGTTTGTCTATCTATAATATTCTAAAAGAAGTAATTCGAAAGAATGTGATGACACATATATGCAATAATTTTAAATAATTTTAAATGAGCCTATTATCTCATAAATTCAACAATCGATATTAACAAGTCTTTCTGAGAAAACTTATTTTAATGATGTATTTTATAAAATAAACACATTTCTATAAGATTTTCGATTTATGTTAAATATCTCTACATGTCTGCAAGGGATGTATACGTATTCTCTTTTAATAATGAAATAAAATGCTATAACGCGTACAATCCGGAGTACTATACGTCAATAAGTTCTCTTTAGCTGAAAAATATTATATTTCTCGCAATGTCATATATTTGTTATGCATTCTCGGAGATTGACACACCTTTTATTAATCCAACTTATTCAGAAAGGTAGCGCCACATTGTGTATAAACACCTGCAGCATTTTCCTTTAGTTCCCATCATGTGAACATTATGAGACTGTCTGGATATAGCGGCTGTCGGAAGCTACGACGAGAAAGACCGCGATACGAATGCGCCGGGAATCCAACATTTTACATTATAACGCCGATGGAAAAGCCGGCGAAGAATTCAGGAAAACGTCAATAAAATCCGCTCGCGATGCCTTGTTGTTCTCTATAACATGTATTTCATGAGGAGTGACAAGTGTCTTTCAATGAGTGGAAAAAGACGTTTATATTTCGATCATGACACTGACACGCGGGTTATCTTTGAAGATTATTGCCACGTGTTTGGCTCTATGAATAATATCGATACGACGATTATTTTTCTCTCTGAAAGGTATTGAACGTTCAATTTGCAGATGATACGATTCTCGAAAATTCTCTCCTTTGATTGTTCTTCGCATTCGTCACCCTTTGTCATTCGCTTTTATCGTTTAACGATCAAATTGTCATGGTCGGAGCGATAGCCCTTCAAAATGGGATGTCGATTGCAGTCGATGAAACTCTTTGTGTGAGTCAATTACAATCTGATTATTTCCATGGGCATTAATAAATACGAATTATACATTGTTATCTGAATTACGACATAAAAGGTTTATGTTTATCGAATTAGATTTTTATAATATTTTAAATAATTTGTAGCATTAGCCATGAAAAAAATTTTGTGTGCATTTGCATGTGTTTTATTTGGTGTTTCAGTAACAAATTTATGTACCAATGTAACGCATCATGATTATCACTATAACATTTGTAGAAATCAAAATTTCCAAGTAATATTAAATACCTGTCACAAACTAGGGACAGCAAAGGCAGATTGCGATATGCTGGTTTGAAACCGTGCAGGAGGTATGTGGCTCGACGAAATAGAGTTACGAGTGCTTTTCAGGATATTATGTTTGAGTTTCGTTCGTAATATACGCGTGCATCGCTAACTTTACGCGGTGATATCAAAGTAATGATGGCGGTTGTGAGGATAAAGCACAATTGCAATTTTAGTTTAAATTAAATACATCGATTGCCGAAGACGAAATAATTAAATTGCATAATATTAGATATGTTCTGCAATATATTTTTGATTATGTAGATTTTTTTTAAAATTTATTTATCTTTACTATAAATTATATGTAAGAAAGAAAAGGATTTCTTTTTTTTTTCTCTCGCTTATATTATTGTTTTATATTTTTAATTTTGTATGAGATTCGAGAAATATCGTATCGATCCATTAATAATACAATATTTGTTACATCAACTTTAATATAAAGCAACGCTCCAAGGCAAAGTAGGTGGAGTAAAGAAATCTGTGGGGAGGGGAGATAAGAATTCATCTAATTGAAGTATTTTAATTATTCCGTAGTTATAAAAGGAAGTTCAAGACACGAGTGAATTTTAGCGAGTATCACAGGAACTTTAACTCGGACGATTCGTCGACTATTAAAAGGTAGTTAAATAAAATACCAGCTACCTAAGGAAATTACAAACGGAACGAAGTATAATTACTGAGAAGAGCGTTATATAAAATTCAGCGTTTAATTGCAATTTCCATTAAACTTGTACATCGAACGACTATGTTCTGTTTGATTTCGAATAAAAGGGCTTTCTAAAAAAGTTCTTTCAATGTAATAGAAAACATTACTGGAATATAATACTAACGAACGACAGATGCGTTTGTCGCTTTTACAAATACGCTTTGCACAAACAGGTTTGCGCATTTTTTACAGACTCGACCGTGAACGCAAATATGTGCTAATGGATGTGCATCGGTAAAATATCAACGTTGCTTAAACATCACGTCAATGTCAAACGTTCAGCCACATGAGTTAGATATTGCAAACGTTATCGGCACATAATGTTGGTGTAGTCAAAGTGCATACGGTATACTTTCGACTCGGACATGCGCACGAAATTATTAAGGCATGATTTTATTCTTATATCTAATTGTAAATGTTACCAATTCAACCAACTCAACCAATTCATCTAACAGCTTATCGCGATTTTTTATATTATATGTTCACTGTTTTTTTATATTATATTCTTATTTATATTATAATAGGGAGAACTGAGATATATAAAAACTTAACTAAGCTCGATTCTAAGTGAGTTATTGTTGAAATATCAATCTATCGCTAATACCATTACGATTCAAGTTTAAGCATTTTATAACATAACACCGTATAAACTGTGCTTATAAGATCTTTAATATGTGACATGGTGAGGAATCCAGAATAATTTATCTTTATCCTATATATCCACCGCTACCAGTGATTCAAGCACCAAAATGGGATGCTGGCCGTTTGTACTTTCGATTCCGTCATTAAGGCAACACTCATGGTTTATTCAGATGACCGCACCGAGAGATATAGATAGATAGAGAGATAGAGAAAGGTAGATAGATAAATAGAGAGAAAGAGAGAGAGAGAGAGAGAGAGCCCGCCATCTCCGTCCCGTTGGGTTGTTTGCGCGTGGTCCTGAAATATCAGTTGACCCGCCGGCGTTTACGAGTTCAAACGAGGACCCTTTCTGCTGGTCAGACGTGTTATAGTAGTATTTTATGTATTCTTTTTATAAAAAAATAGCATTAACCCATCGTTGCTTATTGTTAGCAATATTTATACCAGATGAAAAATATTTATTTATACATATTATATATGCATTATATATGTTATAACTGTTTATGTCGTAAAATTTATACAAAATCTTTTACTTTGTGATACTTTGTGTGTGTGCTACTTTTCTGGCATATGTTGGAAGACGCATTGTAGACAAGCGGATGAAAACTGTTAGCTCCGGTGTAAGCCACTTAGCCTCGAGGCATTCGTCTAACGAGTAGATGGTTTCGATCGGCTTTCGTCCTATTGTGTTTGCAAAAGCTTTCTTTTGAGCCGTGTAGCCCTCAAGGGTATCTTTAATTAAACTTTATCTTATTTAATTAAATAATACTCTATTGAATTAAACAATAGTTGCACAATGAAAAGAGCAACAATACTGACTAAACACGAGATTTTTTGTCGGCGGCCAAATGTTTGTGGCTAAGTATTATCTATACGATTTTAATTGATCCAAACTTTATCTTATTTAATTAAATAATACTCTATTGAATTAAACAATAGTTGCACAATGAAAAGAGCAACTATACTGACTAAACACGATATTTTTTGACTAAATGCGTTCAACTAATTATCATTTTTTTAATTGAAATATTTAAGTACTTAAGTCAAATGCGTCATGTTAGATTTAATATGTCCTATTTAATTTAAATACTTAAACATTTCAATTAAAGAAGTAATAATTAGTTGAACGCATTTAGTCAAGTTAACAACTTTTTTTTTCTCAGTGTACTGATACATCTAATCTGCGAATGCGTTTGTGGGTATTTCGAGTAGCTCGTAGTGCGGTATGTTACACATTCGAATTTCATAGATTCTCATACTTGCGTATTTATTTTCTACATATAGAATCTCCAAATTATACATTGCGTAGTTTTATAGATATGAGACTTAAATGCTACAGAGAGAAGCTGCATAGACGCGCGTATCTCGTGTGTGTTCAGGGAAGTATGTATTTATTAACATAGCTTGCGCTTGTATCAGCGCTGTTTCAGATTGCACAATAACATCCCCCTCGCCTACTCTCGCTACTCTTATTTTCTCACTAAAGGCCGGAGAAAAGGAATTTCCCGACAAAGTTAAGAAATTCTTTGCTACCTGCCGCGCTTTTTACATAAATAACATTCCATAGTTTTCCTAGTAATATGCCGAAGCAACTGGAGAAGAGATCGAGGCGGTTCTCCACCGCGCCGGTTGAAAGATTCCGCTTTCGGAATTTCATGCCGAATCTCTCGCTGCAGAATTTTTCGGGCGGACGTCGATCGTCTAACCGGTAGTTTGAATCGCGACCGCGGAAGCGATGGAAATATTTTTCTTTCCTGACGATATATGAATTCCTGCCGATACACACGCCGCGGCTAGAGAAACATATCCACGATCTCTTCTCCTTTCTGACATAAAATCGCAGACACGCTCTGTCATTCTGCTTCCCGCGAGAATTGGAAATTATTCTTCTGTCACTCTGGGACACTCCGTATAGTACTGGAAACTATATATTCAGTTTATTGATTTGACAGTTTTTATAAACTTTATAACGCTTTTGTTATCACGAGTCATATATATAATTTTATCGGTGTAAATAATTGTTCTCTAGAATAATTATACCGATAAAAATATAATGCACGCGAGAAGAGAATAGCTGTTTTTTTTTTTTTATATAAATGTACTAGCTTGAAAAAACTAGTAATTATCTCTGCAAATTTTAATAAAGTACCTCGAGGATCTAAGGTTTGTCGGTTGATGGGGAAATCATTGCGATATCGAGAAAGTACCTCGGTAGCTCTGAAATACGATTCTTCCCTGGCGTGGAATAATTTTTATCATCGCCATAGACGGTTGAATATTCAGGGGAATCCGTTCGATTCATCTGCGCACGTGAATATTCAGCGGTTCCGCTCGTTCGTTCGTCCGCCCGCCTTTACACCCTCCTCCTCTCATTTCCTGCCGCACCTTTCCGCCCATTCGTATCTGCGATTCACAAAGGATTCGCGGTTTTGTGATACGCGATGAAAATAAACCACGCGATATCACCACCTCGTCTCTCACTTTTTTCTGTGCAAGTATAATAGCGGCGTCCTCTCTTACTTAATGCATTTGCCATGACTTGATCTGAATATTTACTGACGTTTTAAATCTTTTATTGCCGATGTTCTTGATTCTCCGCATTTTTAAACCTTGAGTAAAATCTGCCAACAAATTGGACATTTGTGTGTGATTTCTTTTATTTATAAAAGTAACAATAAGTGGCAATAATTAATCTATAAAGATTAAACTAAGACAAGTCGTTTTGTGAATGAAGAATATTCCGTTATTACGTTATCTCAAGCCGTACAAAATGCGTTTTTCATTTTTATAAAAATATTGATCTATATTACTGAAATAACGAGATTATGGAGATAGAAGCTATAATTAAGAAAGATAAAATATACAAAAAGTTATTAAATTTTAAATTTATACATATTGATATACTGATTTTTTAAATTTATTAAACAATTATATAATAAACTTCTTACTATAATAATACTAAATATATCCGCTTTATATTTAATTTTGATCTATTTTAAATTCAATGTGGACTAATGTTACTCTCGATGATCCAAGTGAGATCTAATCTGGATGGTTACTTTGCATAATTTAGACTACGTTCAACCTACGTTGAGATTATTTAATGTAATCTGACCCAAAGTCTAGTTTAATGTAAATTGCATGCGGATTTTCAGGTAAGTTTTTTGGATTAAGAAATAGATTTGATTGGAAAGAAAGAGAGCAACGTCATATAATCATGGACATATGTAAATATATATATATATATATATATCCTATTACATTTGTCACAGGAATCGAATACAGTTACATCAATTGTAAGATTGCTTTGGATTTACATGTCTCGAATAATTGCAACCAAAGACGTAACTTGATGCACCCTTCAGTAAAATGGAGAATCGTCTGTGGTGACGCAAAGCTGCAGGCTTTTATACCGCAGCGAGGGAAACTTTAGCGTGGAACTCGATACTCGATACATTGACATAATGCATCGGCTCGCATCTCATTTCGTTGTTTCCTCGTGGAGGAGAACTCGATTTAAACTTACGGCGTTGGCATTAATTCTTAAATCCACGATCAGAGAAGCAGCTCCCGATGATACCGCGTACATTCGCTTAATCGCCAAGTGACAATCCGCTTTTTGCGCGTATCGTCGATGTCACGTCAGGTGGAAATGCGAAATTAAAATTTCGGTCGAATACGCACGCCCGATATGGCATGGCAATTGCAATTTCACGCATGGCGAGGCAGGTTCGCAGTGCAACCGCACGATCGCTACCGGGAAATTAATACTGCGTTCTCTGCCGGCTTTCCCCCCGAGCCCTCCGCACGATCGCGTATGGTTTTTTGTGGATTTAAGAGTACGCAGCTGGCGCACGAGCCAGGCATGGTCGCGGTGAGTTAGGGTTCCCTAAATTTACAGACCATTGCGATATAGGCGAGCAACGACAATAACGGGTTCAACTGCTACGTGACACATTTGAATTCGTATCGCACTCCGCCAGATTAGACGCGATCCGCTCGTATTTTGCATCAGCATCTATTTCATTGCTATTAAAGAATACAATACATATTTCTTGTATGACAAATTTATTTCTGAAATGCGACGGAAATTTCGGAAACGGTAGTCATCGAATTTGAAGATATTGTGACGATACATTTTTTAGACTAATCTCCAAGAGATAAATTTTGTTCGCTTAATGTGCGAATCACTATATTTTTCGTCGATTGCGAACAAATTTTCAATTTCGTCCTAATTCGATTTCTCTAATTAAACACAAAATTACCATTTTCTTTATAACAATTTAAAAGTGAGGTACGAATGAGTCGTACATTAGTGAATGCATATCTGTTTGTGTGTGCATATTTGCCGCTCGTTTCGCACGGTAGTTTTGTGGAAACACGCGAGAAAACAAATGAGAGTTTGAAATGTGACGAATCGCGATGGTTAGCCGTGCAAACGAAACGTGCCCGATGCGTGTCATCCCTGGCATTTATAAACGGGAAACAATGAGCGCGCCGCGAAACGTACGTCGCTCTCGCCGTTGTGCCTTTCCACACGAACAGCGATACAAAAGAGTTGAAAGAGTGGAACGTTGGCCCGTGGTTTGAACGATAGTGGTACGTTCGTACTATGATTGTTAGACTATTTGTTGTGAATACGTGCCAAAGTGCACGCTTTGACGGTACCGCCGATAAAGCGTACGCATCGGCTTTTATTATAGCGAATGTATCCGTTGCCTCATTTTCCAGGCTCGGGAAATTGTGGCGATAATACATTTAACCTTTTGGCCCTTTTTATCTCTCTGTGAATGATATGATACGATAAAATATAATATTGGAATAATAACGTATTAAAACTCTGCTGAACGACCAATATGTCGAGTCGTATGTAATGATAAAAAAAGATAAAAATTACACAGAAGCAATTTTATTTTACGCTAACCATATAATAAAAGATTTAATGTCTAAGAAAAAGTATATGACCTGGAGAGTTTAAATTGTGTGCGTGTTTTTTTTTACATGAGAGCCACCCGTCAATCAATTACCTAGTGACATGAACTATTTGCGTGCACATGTGAATAAGTAATATGTATATATGTTCCTTTTCCATATGTATATAGACGCGTTGCACGTATTACAGATTATGTGGAAAATGTTCTATATATATGGAGAACTTATGCAGAGTTATGTATATTTTGCGCAACAAGCTTATCGAATAGAATTTGCAGCATATTTTATGGAACTTTGCTCAAGCGCGATTATGAATATGTATATTTAGAATCATGGTTAACAAATATGATATAAACAACATTTAGTCGTACGACAAACTATAAAGATATAGAGACGATTATAAAACCAAATAAGTAGATACAATCTTGTTGTATCTACTGGCTTAGGCTGGTTAAGCTTCATCGATGTCTCGTGCATTAGATACTCGGTAATCTCGGCTTATGTAGATAGGAGGATCGAGAGAGATTAATTACTCATTCAGTTCGGAATTAGGCCTATTGACTTAAGGCTTACCTCCTTCCTCTCTTCGACCAGATCAGAAATTGACCGAGACACACCTTTCTCAGAATATTTTTATCAGTATGATTCTCTGTCATAATAAAAGTTCAATTAAGATGAAATTAAGAGTAAACAAATAATTTTTTAAAATTAAAAAATTCTATGGAAAAATTATTTTTTGTGTGACTGTTACAACTTTTCTCGAATAATTTTTAACCACTAAATTAAATTAAAGCAGCTATCTCTTCCGGGATATTTAAATTGAATGTGAGAACAGAGAAGTTTTGCATTTGATCTTTTGCAAAATCACGAGCAGAACTATTGGCTTTAGACTAGTACGAAAAATTCTACGTTTTGATACGATGATTAGGGAGGACTTTCAAGACTCGGTCGGTGTAATAAGTTATACCGCAAAAAAAGAACATATTCTTCTTTTTGCTCGGTAAAACTACCGTACGTGATCAGGATTCCTGAAATGTAGAACGAGAAACGCGGTTATATACACACATACATATCTCCGAATTGTAGGGTATAACAAATCATGCTGTTTGTTCTCTGTGTTAATATTAAATCTGTTGAATTATCCTTTGTCTGATGTTGTTATATCTATTTTATTTATGTTATACTACGGCAAGAGAACGTGTGTTATCGCATTATAATATTCGGATATCCGGATACATATAAAAATCCAGCAACGTGTGTTTTGTCGGCGTAATATTACATATATTTTAGTAGATTAAAAATATTAACATAATAATACAGGATAATTATTTATAAATAATTTTACACATATTATAATTACCCAATGGTGCGAGAAATTATGTTTAAATAATTTGGAGACATTGTTATGTTGTTTTATATCATCTAAACCGCGCCAAATAAAAAAATTTTTTTTTGGCAGCTGCAGATCTCGTTCGAAACAGCATTCTAGAATACAACAAATGGAATTATACGTCACTACGAAATTGCATGCTATTTATTGATGCATATTTCCATCAATTCATTTAGCCGATTTTGCCATTCTTCCATCGGTGTAAATTGCTAACCAAATTTTATTCTTTTTCAAAGAGTGCCGTTCAGTATATATATTATTCTGAAATATGTGTAATCAGTATCGTAATTATTCACATAACTTGATTAAAATATTTTGAAAGTTTCCGCAAAGCTGAAACGTTTTAAGCAGCAGTTTTTATGAAATTATCTTGTGAATATTATCGGCACAATACATAGTATGCGAAATTGAAATGCCTCTTGTCCTTGACTGAACGTGAATGATAACAGTACGTAAGTATGTTTGCGCTGCAAACGAATAGGATGAGCTCTAAAAAAAATAACGATAGAATCGCGACAAAAGGGTCGCAGAAAGGAAAACGTTGTTAAATCGACGACATAAAGAATATGACGGACTGCAAAAGATATAATATGTTTATATATATATATATACATATATATATATGTGTGTGTGTGTGTGTGTGTGTGTTTATATCTTTTACTTATATATACGAGAAATACGCTAAATATTTCAGTAAATATCCTTTAAATTTTATGAAATTAAGAGATTCTTTCGAATAATCATATTGCCCACTTTTTACTCAAACTATAATACTTACAAAATAATGCTAACTAAGAACTATATTTGCCGCTTAACATGCACAGAATTTAAATACATGTTATTATGTTTATCGCAATTTTATGAAATAGTATGAAATCGTATATTCTTGAAACGGAGTGATGCGTTGAACTTCAAAAAGAGCGCAAACTCTGCGTATACCTCTCGCAATAGAATTTGCGAGAGAATATACGCATGGCACATTGATGCTAATTGTTAATGTTTTTACGACTATAGTAATCGAAATCCATTGTCGTAGCAAAAAATCGTGTCGAGTACCCGAGACATTATCCGCAAGTAAGTTACCATTTCTTTTTACAGTGTACTACTTTACGACTAGAACCTTTCTTTGAGTCTTAGGTAAAATGTTATTTCTGATACTGAAAAAATTTAATATTATAAACTAAAGTTTAAAGATCGTTGCGTTTTATACTCTCATATCGTTATTAATATTAATATTAATTATATCCTTGATTCGGTTTTTTCCAAAAATCGGATTTTAGAATCATCATTTTTGGAACGTATCCAATTTATATAGGCGTAAGATGAGAAAAATCTTAACAATAAAAAAGCTTATTTTACATTGCAGACACACGTTAATATATTTTCCTTGCCTGCCATTTTTCTTCTTTATTGTTGAGATACACATAGTGGAACCCATTGATGTAGTCTGAAAACTTCTGCCATATTGACGAATGCGAATTAAAGCTACTACGTTAAATAGTATTCAATTCTAAAATCGATAATTGCAAAATTTAAATTAATGATATATTAAAATAATTGATTTATAATTGGTGCGTGAAATTGGAATTGAAGGAATCGTTATAATTAAAAAGCCGAGTCGAAAAATTTATTAATTTTTTTTTACATCCCATTGTTCTGTTACTTCCTGGGAAATATAATTATCCCACCATTAATTTCTTCGCATAAATAAAATAGATATAACAAAATTACATACGCGATTTGCAATGAATTATATCGTGAGCGTGCTAGCGACGCTAATTTTATTACGTCAACGATTTTACATTGGCCCGTAATGTTTATTGCGCCTGATTGTACGAAAATAGAGAAATTTCAGTTGATTGCAATTTCATGACGGCTGGATTTTTATGCAGTCATGTGCTTTGCGTAGGTTGTTTGCAATCCGTTGAGTTTTTGTTCATTAAAATTTTTCGTGCTACGGCGACTATTGCAGGTCGCAATGGTATTAGCGGAATCCCACAGCTGCAACCATATAAAACTGCAATATGTTGCGCGTTCGGACGTGTGCACGTGCACGTATCTTCATTAACATACCTAATTAATCTTTGATAAATATACGCTCCATCGCCACTACCGGCACGCATCATTTTTATGCTCGCGGATCTCGTGAATAAGCAAAATTGTAATAAATATAATTTATGTTGACATAAGCAGAGATATACACAACGTAATTTTTGTAATCCTAGCAGGTACTTGCGAATTTTAAAGCGAAGAAATTGCTTTAACAGACTCCGCACTTTGCTTACCTCATAGAAGAATTAAAATTTATGAAAATACTCGTACGCGGCTTCTTCTTTCCTGTCCGCGTATCCGTCGTCTAACGGTAAGTGGTCTTACCTTAAGGTAAGCTCTAATAAGAATTATATACTGACTTATAAATCCATTAAGAGAAGCGTACATAAATGAGTTCGCTAGGATTGAAGAAGGCGGAAAAGCTTAGTAATTTCTTGGTCTCGGTTAATCCGAATTACTCTTCTCGGCGCAAACCGAATAAATAGCCAATATTTTTGGATTTTTAATCGTGGTCATGTTAATCTTAATATTTTTAGAATAAGATAAATTGTGTGTATGTGTATGTGTATTCCTTTTTTGCATGTACAACATACATATATTGTTCAAATTGCACTATCGGAAAAGTTCTGGCTAATAAAATCCAAGTCCAAGTAATTTATTTTTTAAAATTAAGATGTTTGCGGATATACACAATATGCGTATATAGAAGTCGAGATAGGCAAATATGAACTACATAATAATCGGTCTCTTTTAATTAAGTCGTCTGAGTAGAGTGCTTTGTGAGAGTTATCCGTTAAATCACGTTTTGATAACAGCAAAGAGGTAGCAGATGACGCAGAATGGAGCGCTATAACGTAGAACGATTAATCTAAACAGGATGATAAAGAATGGAGGGATATATTTTCCGGAACGCGTTAATGCCGTCTAAGGACGGTCTCCGGGTAAGCTTAGGAAAACTTTGAAATATGACAGTATTTGTCGAATTGAAATGCACGATCCAGCTCGCATATTCGTCATTGAAATCGCAATGCTGTGGAGACCGACTTAATAATGACAATGCCGTGTCGTCCGAATCCCTTTTAAATCTAAATCAAGCTGCACGATTGAGTTCCTGCTCCAGTCCTTGATGTAGCGTCCTAACGGGTGCTTCGCATTAATTAAGGCGAGTTGCTCATCAATCTTATTTTCTCTTACGCCGCCGCAGCGGAAGGGAAGATTAATGTAGGTAAGACAGAAAAATCGAGAAAAACCGACGCGTATATCCTTTCCGTAATTTACAGCCATAGACCCGGACGCCGAGATGCCGCGCGTGCGCGCGGAAACGAATTTCAGATTCGTAAAATGTTATTTCTGATACTGAAAAAATTTAATATTATAAACTAAAGTTTAAAGATCGTTGCGTTTTATACTCTCATATCGTTATTAATATTAATATTAATTATATCCTTGATTCGGTTTTTTCCAAAAATCGGATTTTAGAATCATCATTTTTGGAACGTATCCAATTTATATAGGCGTAAGATGAGAAAAATCTTAACAATAAAAAAGCTTATTTTACATTGCAGACACACGTTAATATATTTTCCTTGCCTGCCATTTTTCTTCTTTATTGTTGAGATACACATAGTGGAACCCATTGATGTAGTCTGAAAACTTCTGCCATATTGACGAATGCGAATTAAAGCTACTACGTTAAATAGTATTCAATTCTAAAATCGATAATTGCAAAATTTAAATTAATGATATATTAAAATAATTGATTTATAATTGGTGCGTGAAATTGGAATTGAAGGAATCGTTATAATTAAAAAGCCGAGTCGAAAAATTTATTAATTTTTTTTTACATCCCATTGTTCTGTTACTTCCTGGGAAATATAATTATCCCACCATTAATTTCTTCAAATTACATACGCGATTTGCAATGAATTATATCGTGAGCGTGCTAGCGACGCTAATTTTATTACGTCAACGATTTTACATTGGCCCGTAATGTTTATTGCGCCTGATTGTACGAAAATAGAGAAATTTCAGTTGATTGCAATTTCATGACGGTTGGATTTTTATGCAGTCATGTGCTTTGCGTAGGTTGTTTGCAATCCGTTGAGTTTTTGTTCATTAAAATTTTTCGTGCTACGGCGACTATTGCAGGTCGCAATGGTATTAGCGGAATCCCACAGCTGCAACCATATAAAACTGCAATATGTTGCGCGTTCGGACGTGTGCACGTGCACGTATCTTCATTAACATACCTAATTAATCTTTGATAAATATACGCTCCATCGCCACTACCGGCACGCATCATTTTTATGCTCGCGGATCTCGTGAATAAGCAAAATTGTAATAAATATAATTTATGTTGACATAAGCAGAGATATACACAACGTAATTTTTGTAATCCTAGCAGGTACTTGCGAATTTTTAAGCGAAGAAATTGCTTTAACAGACTCCGCACTTTGCTTACCTCATAGAAGAATTAAAATTTATGAAAATACTCGTACGCGGCTTCTTCTTTCCTGTCCGCGTATCCGTCGTCTAACGGTAAGTGGTCTTACCTTAAGGTAAGCTCTAATAAGAATTATATACTGACTTATAAATCCATTAAGAGAAGCGTACATAAATGAGTTCGCTAGGATTGAAGAAGGCGGAAAAGCTTAGTAATTTCTTGGTCTCGGTTAATCCGAATTACACTTCTCGGCGCAAACCGAATAAATAGCCACTATTTTTGGATTTTTAATCGTGGTCATGTTAATCTTAATATTTTTAGAATAAGATAAATTGTGTGTATGTGTATGTGTATTCCTTTTTTGCATGTACAACATACATATATTGTTCAAATTGCACTATCGGAAAAGTTCTGGCTAATAAAATCCAAGTCCAAGTAATTTATTTTTTAAAATTAAGATGTTTGCGGATATACACAATATGCGTATATAGAAGTCGAGATAGGCAAATATGAACTACATAATAATCGGTCTCTTTTAATTAAGTCGTCTGAGTAGAGTGCTTTGTGAGAGTTATCCGTTAAATCACGTTTTGATAACAGCAAAGAGGTAGCAGATGACGCAGAATGGAGCGCTATAACGTAGAACGATTAATCTAAACAGGATGATAAAGAATGGAGGGATATATTTTCCGGAACGCGTTAATGCCGTCTAAGGACGGTCTCCGGGTAAGCTTAGGAAAACTTTGAAATATGACAGTATTTGTCGAATTGAAATGCACGATCCAGCTCGCATATTCGTCATTGAAATCGCAATGCTGTGGAGACCGACTTAATAATGACAATGCCGTGTCGTCCGAATCCCTTTTAAATCTAAATCAAGCTGCACGATTGAGTTCCTGCTCCAGTCCTTGATGTAGCGTCCTAACGGGTGCTTCGCATTAATTAAGGCGAGTTGCTCATCAATCTTATTTTCTCTTACGCCGCCGCAGCGGAAGGGAAGATTAATGTAGGTAAGACAGAAAAATCGAGAAAAACCGACGCGTATATCCTTTCCGTAATTTACAGCCATAGACCCGGACGCCGAGATGCCGCGCGTGCGTGCGGAAACGAATTTCAGATTCATGCAAATCATCTTTAAGCGATTCGTGTAAAATCTGCGATCCTAACTCGTGTTTTTGGCCGCTGTTCACAGTCCGTGCCAAGAAGTTTCCTTTCTCTTGTAACATTTTGATATTATAATAAAATTGACACTAAAGAAATGTATCTAAATGTCTACATTAATATGTGAGCATGATATGTGTATATATGTTAGCTTTAATAGCTTTAATAATTATGATATTAGTGGATTAAGCGTGCCAGAGCAAACAGACGCCACTTTGTTGTAACTACGCATGATAAATTAAATGAAAGTAACGAATTTGCGTTAATGCCGTAATTATCTGTCGCCATTATATTTTTCAGAAGACGTATTAGAGGTCTCTGATATATTTAAAAGCTCTTTTTTTTTCTCTCTCTCTCTCTTTCTCTCCCTCTCCAGTTGCTCAAAAGCCGACAAAATGGCGCAGTAATTTATGTGGGCACATCAAAAGGATGTGAAATCGATGAATTGCTTGGATGAAAATTGCGGCTATATACGTATTATCGCTAATGTAGTCCATGTATATATATATTACTACTTACTTCATCTTAATTCATATTTAAAAGAGTGCTCTTTTGCACAGCTTTGGATGTAGAAATATCATGAATGTGTTGTAAAGCAATTTATTACTCATTTTCATTAAACAGCTAAATTGACTTTTGAGTGCACTACATGTTAAATTGGAATTGCAAACGGATGTAAACATGATTGGTTTAATTATGATAATTATTATAGTGTACTCTCTTCGTATTATAATTAATCAAAATCGAGTATGATATATGATATTTATATACATATATATATTTATATATATACAGGATGTTCAAAGAAACTATTTAATATTTATATGGTAGATAGGACACACCGTACTAATAAAAAAAAAAACCTTAGTAAATATAGGTCGAAAGCTCAACCGTTTGAGATATAAACATTTTTGTATGTTAGCATCATGATTGATTTACTGGCTTCTACGTGTCGCATGCGATGTTTACCTCAGTGTTTATAAACCGCGTTTTGAACGTCCTAATTCAATTTCCATACATACTTCATAATAGAAAATTTCACCGGCAATCAGTCAGTTGTCATCATCCGGCGATTGCGGATCTTTAAAGAAGCGTGTATGGAAATGAAAGGAGGACATGTGGAACATCTGTAAATATCGAGATAAAAATTTAAACAGATTATCTTCCCACGTCGCATGCGACACATATATCTAGTCTTATCTCTCTTACTCTATATAACATAATAAAGCAAATATATTCACATTAAATTTATTTACAGGCAAATTGACTTTCTATTAATAAGCAGAATTATAACGATAACATGGAATAACTTATATTATGTATTCTTTTTTAAAATGTTAATGTGCACAAGGAGGTCAATACTGTTAGACAGAACGTTATACATTTACATAAATAGTAGCGCGGATATGTGCGCGGATAACTTTGTTGTATAAAACAGTATTTTAACGAGTCGGATACAATATCTAATGGTTTTCGGTAAGTGTTTGCAACGTTAAGATTGAATGTAAAGTGGCATTAGCTATAAGCCTTGACAGAACGAAACTGCGAGCATAGACGTCCTATTATTCTCTATTATTCCACATTCTTATAATATTCTAAAGAGATCTTCCGTTTTGAAAGAGTTTTATATTTTCGTTCTCCGTTTTCTCGTTATTTAGTTGCCTAGGAAGAAAATAGCGTTTCTTCCATTCATTTTTCAGACATTGCGACACAGTGCGATCGATAAGAACACGTTTCGCGTCGCGACGATTATTTAAACATATTTTACATATTTATTTTATGTGTGTTTATATATAGATGATTTCCTCGCTTCTCGATTTATTTCGATTTTGCTAATCATTATTAGTTGAAGTTTTTTATTAATGATTAATTATATCTATATATTAGTGACTCTATCGTGAAATTATCCGGTTAAGAGGATGAACGTGAATAATTCGATATCATTAATAATTGAGATAATATATATTTGCGAATATATTATGTCTTACAATATATTGTATATGTGTGTATGTATTGTGTATATAATAATTCTATGTTCTCCTATACACATATATCCGCATTATCAATTCAAATAGATAAATGAAAATGGCTTTAGTGAATGTTGTAGATGTTCTACATGTTCTATGATCATTGTCAACATCTCTTTTTTTTTTTATAGATAGGATGGAAAAATTATATGCAAGGTTTTTCATATTTGAAATAATATACGCGCATATAATTGCATATCGGCGATCATACGTACTAATATTTTTAATTTTATGAAATGAGATTTATCGAATCTTTTCATAGTTCAGTCTTTTCTTTCCAAATCCGTGAAATGTTACAACAGGATGAAGTTACGAACAATGATTTCAATGTTCTCATCTCTTTTAAAAGTCGAACAATTTTCAACGTTAAAAGAGTCGTGATGAAAAACAGTCTTACGGTTTCCTTTTCGTTTTTGATTTGACAAACGTAAATAAAAGGACCGTGTCGCAACGTCCGAGTAAACGTAACGTAATGTATCGCGAAGTCGCATTGCTCTGGCGTGGATAAAATATATTTTTACAGCGGGACCGGACCTTCATGTCAGTTACAGACGTACTTCGCCGTGATTGTAGCGCTTTTATCGTTTTTACGAACCCTCTCTCTCTCTTTACCTCTCTTTCTCTGTCTCTATGTGTGTTAACTCTCTTTTCCTCACGTACGAAACCTTCGCATGCACACGTTGCACACGCAGTCAATTGAAACGCAAACACGATAAGCGCCGTCGATGCGCGATCTGTGACAGATCTCAACGTAAATCGTATACTCGCATCGCTAAACGCGACATTTTTCCAGTTTTAACGTTCGTGAAATCGATTGTCTCGCATGATTCGCGCCGTGTTCTTTATACAAATAATTCTTGTATACAAATGTTTCATACTAATTTCCGTTACAAGCAGCTGCAAAACTATCAAAGTAAGTCGTACAATCTATTTTCTCGAGAATTTTGTCTAAGAATGCTAAATACTATCAAAAGACATCGTAGCAGAAATTTTATTTTACGGTAACAGAGTTGTCTTGAACGTAGATACAAAATTGAAAGATATAATTAGCATTGTGATAAATTATCGCCCAAATTATCAAATAAATAACTTTTAAGATAAAAAAATACTAAATGCCTAAAAGCATACGAATTAAATAATGAATTAAAAAATTTTTTTTATATTATATATTCAAAAATATACAAAAAAATTGGATTAGCATTTAAGCGTGCCTTAGTAACAAAGTACATACGTAAAAGTATATATATTGATAGAAACTATAGAAATCGTGTGATGTGTTTGTCTCATTATGGAATGACGCAACAAGATCTTGATATTTTGCATCTGATCGTAGCAAAATGGATATAGACACGTTACGCTAATATAGAAAAATAAAATTATGTAATTATAAGGCAAAGAAAAATTTTTACTTTTTCAGAATCAAGCATTATTATTTGAACAAAAAAATTCGGCTACGTTGTCGATGAAAATTCAAATTCTCCCTCTTTCGCTCTCACCTATCTTCTCTTTACAGCTCCGGATCAAGCTGCCGTAATAATGTTCGTTCTTGTATGTTATTTTGCCCGATAGTGTGAACATCACTTAAATAATCCATATGCTCCATGAACTGGGCCCCGCGCGAGACACCTGGTTGCCTTTTATTGCAGCGACAAACATAGGGGGAGGGGGGATTTATTCGTAACGCCGATGTGCCGTGTGGCATCGCGGATTCGCAACCGCGTCCATTCCCAGGTAATAAAATCGCGACAAACTGATTTCGATCAAAGCCGGGGAGAGAGAATCGGCCGACCGGCTTTAAACCTTTTAAAACCCTCTCGAGCGCATCGAGCATTTTCAATCCTTTGCGTGTACGGCAGATAAAAGTTCCGCGGTCATGTACGCGTCGTATCGTTTCTGTATGCGGTTGTGTCGTTTGGGCTTCGCCGGACATGCGTGAATGGTTGAGGGAGGGGAAAGGGCATAATCCTCCGCAAAGTCGATTTATCGCGGTCGTTTTTGTTGCCGCGGCCGTTTCTATGCGTTAACTCGAGCTATTTACATATTTCGAGAGTTACTCTCGCAGAAATCTGATTGCTCTCACGCATCGACGGATATTAATTCATATTTGCCTCCCCGCAGCTCGTCGATTACCATCCGGTTGGTTAATCGCTCGCTTCACCGTTATTTATCCGGCTTGTTAGCTCTCTCGCATATTAACGATAATTAATGCTTCGCTAGAAATTCCTTAACTGCAATGTGGCCGTTAAATGCATGTAAACAGCGAGGCACGTGCGAGCGTTTTAGGACATCAACAATCACCCGCTTATTCCCGAATTACGCACCGGAAGTAGCTGCATTTGACGGGATAATTAAGACACAACGGGTTCGTTTTGTAGCTGGTTCGTTGCTCGCGCAACCAGCGTAATAACAGTGGTAATCATTATGTCCAATTGCTCTAATTGCTCGGAAAGTTCGCCGCTCGACGACGAGTGTTTTGATCGAGCGGGAGAGACATGTATTGTGATTCACAGGAAGTATTCTCTCGCAAAAAATTTAGCGTTTTAATTGCTTGGCAACGCGACGCAGGACGCCCCCGCGTATGATATAATAACCGTAAGTGCCTCTCTCATTAGCGGCTCAAGTTTCTCATTCAAATAGCTGCCGCTTCATGTCCCAATCCAGTTTAACCCGGCCTTAAGAAAGATCTTATTAGTCTCGCCACCTGCCGCCAGCATCCCTTCCTTCGCGACCCGCTTCTTCGCGTCGCGAGGATCATTGCGTGCGAGTTAAGCGAGTTATGCCGGTAATTAAATGCACCGGAATTGAATGTGTTCCCCGACGCAGGAGCTAATCGACATCTCGCAAAGTGCACCTTGTTGAGTAATTTGACGACACGTCGCGTCGGCGCGAATTACCCGAAACCGAAAATTATTTTGCAGGGCGGATAATGAAACTTATAAAGTAATATAATATAAAAAAATATATATAATATAAATTATAAAATAGTAATAAAATATCTTATAAAGTATCAGGTGTTATAAAAATAGAAAGAAAATCCAGCTTTTATTTTACAACGTATTTTTTTCTCTATTATTTTATCATTCCGCGATATGGGCACTTCTCTCCTATCATTTGTACTCTCTCAACTGATATATGTTTATATTTCCATCGCGCGCGCGTTTTCGCGATTCTTTACGTATTGACGAGCGAAATATTCTCTCCCTTTTGTCCGTATCATAACAATCCGTTCCGATTTAAAAAATTTGTTCTCCATGCTTCTATCATCTAACTCGATGACACTCGAAACAGAGAGAAGTTGAATCTGCGATGCTTCGATCTTTGCGCGCATAGCTGACGTTATTTATTTCATGTCTTTCGCAATCGCTCATCGCTCACGGTCCCCAGCGTCCTCGATTTTACTCGACGGAGATTGCATTTAATTAAAACACATGATAGGAGGGCTTGTTTTCGAGGCCGCATCGGGATTAATAAGTCATATACTGTTATGCGTACACATGCGATAGTCATTTTACATACATGGCCCGTTTGATTGTAAATCGTAAAGTATATTACGGGGCCTCTCTCTCTCTCTCTCTCTTTCTCTCTCATAGAGCGTAGTCGCGATTACCGTTCGTTACGATGTCACGCTGCTCGACAAAAAGTTTGGTACAATAGCCGCCGCTGTTATAATAAATTACTGTCACGCGCCTACATGTGTGACTGGTTATACAATATTCGCATGTATGTATGCATGCATGATATACAGATATTTTTTTATCAGACTAGAACAAAATTCGCCTATTAACCCCTTCACGAATTTCGTGTAAAAAATACTATTCATCTTGCCGTTACATATGTTTCGAAGCTAAAAGTTATCTTCAAATTGCTGTCACAAAATGCGTCAACATTTTTTTTCATCGCGAAAACGAGCGCGAAAGCTATCCTTTTTACCATTTGCTGATTTTTATTTTTTTTTTTATTTTTTTTTATTTTGCGGGATCCCATCCGTTCCGGCCGTAACCTTTGCAGGGATGGACATCTGCATTTAATTACAATTGCGCCGACCGCCTCGTGTTTTTACAGAAACGCACACTCGCGCTCGCGTGCGCGCGGGCACGAGGATTAATAAATTACAACGCGCGCCGGTGATGCGACCGGCATTTTCAACGCGTACGCGAAATTAATCCCGAATAATGTCCCGCAAACTACGCGACACGCGATCGAAAATAAAACGCCGTCGACGCCAGGCGCATTTTTCCTACGCACTAGCCGGATATTTTTATAGGGTGTACACCGGGTTTTATGGCCCGTGCATCGTGAATCACTGATTCCCAACCGAATATCCGGGGTGGAGGGTGGGAGGGGGGGGGAAGAGAGACAAGGGGGAGGGGTCCCTCTGCCTCGGAGAAACGAGCGAGCCGTTAACCTGATAGTGCCTTTAAATGCCGTCGTCACGTACGCCAGTTCAAAGCTGCTAACGAATTCCCGGCTGAAATTCGTTGCACGTGAACGGAAATGCGCGCAGCAGCTGCGACGGGAAGCGATCGTGCATTCTTTCGGATTGCGAATGAATCTGCTTCCGCAACCCGTCACCGAAACGGAAGGAAACAGCTATATATTGATAATGTTATACTATTTTCACTTTGCGCACGGAATTCGAAAAATATTCGTAATAATATGAGATTTGAAGTCGTTTGAACGAACTGTAAATATATGTTACTAAGAATTTTACGGTTGCCTATTACCGTTTTATTTTATACTCTCAAATATCAAACATACAGAATTATGCATATCCGTAATCTGCAATCCATATATGATTAAGTATTAATTGACAGATTACATATTGACGGCGATGAAAAATTTGTAACCATGACACAGCGTATTCATTACTATTATTTTTTAAACGCTCAACGACAATTATAAGCGAGACTGAAATGTCACGCCGAGTATCGATTAAAGATCGAAAATTCAGCAAATGCGTTTAATCGTCCGATTAAATGACAGAACAATCGTAATGTATAATTATTGAGAACGATTTGCTTAATCAAAGCATCGAATAGGATGACTATACCCCCCCCCCCCCCGACGGTTCTGTAGAGAGCAACCGGGATAGAGGATGGCACGTCTGGAACAGCTCGAGATTAATGGCTGGCCAAATGCGTGGAGTGTATGTTGCCGCACTTTGTGCGTCGTCCAGGCCTATATTGTTCCCCTTCCTCTACCCGCCGCTTTGCCGCTTTTACGTAGATAAATGCGAACGATATGGAAGACTCGTGCAAACTTCCATCGTGGACAAGCCTGTGCTGCTGTTACCGCGCGATGAGCCGTTGTAAATGAACATATAGGGAGCGAGATGGTGATTTTGTTCTTCTATATAATGAAAATACGCGTTACGAAAATTGAGTTTGACAATTTCGTTGGAAAATTAATTTACATGCTCATCAATAAGCTCGACGTTTAAATATTACGGATCTGAACGCGCGTAGCCTCAATGATTTTTTTCCTGTAAGTCGTAAACAGAAAAATACTTTCTCGTCTCCGATGTCTATCGGAGGTAATATCGGACGGTAATACCGTCACATCGGTAGATCTATTACATGATGTATCTACCTCAGCACGGAAGTAAGTTAGCGAACTAGAGCATCGGATAAGCGGAAGAGATCGTCGGGACCTTAGGTGCGGCGCAAGAAAACGTTGATACCCATTATTTCACCGTTATTTGCTCTTCGTTATTTCACGTCGGGGCAATTGCAAGATGAACTACTACTGATACTTGCGCTCATATGACGCATAATACCCGATCGTTTTATCGAAGCCTGACAGAGTAGCGTACTTTGTAATAAAAAGTTTCTTTCCTCCTGAATAAATAGGGCGGCACGTTCAGTGAAGATATAGGGATGATTCTTTGATGTGAGTGCGTGATGTCATGCGTAGATAGTCACGCGGCATAAATCACGATGTTTCATGCATGCGCGTCACGTCGTTTCTCAATACCGTCGCGCTTCAACTTTAAAAGTTCTGTCATCCTGTTGACGAAAAGGAGAACTTCGTTCTCTATCGTTTCTTCGAGCCACACGTATTCTTCCCCGCGCATTTCACTTTATAGAGATTATTCGTGCGCCCAGTAACACTTGCCAGGACGCTATTAAAAATTCAATAAAACATACTCGTAAGAAAACGTAACGTTCCGGCATCTTTTCCGGTACGTCCCTTGTATTTATTGTCGTGCTGGACTTATTCATGCGCAGCTGCAAGAGTAGCTAGCTATTATACTTGCGCCACGTGATAAAGCAGACCGTTGGGCTAGGCAAATATATAGAAGAGGGCCGCGAAATTCGTTTCGTCCCGCGTTTCACCATAAGCGGAAGAACCTTGCGGCGCGCGTAAAACACGTGCTCGATAACGACGTTAACGGAATTATCATTGGTTTCGCGGTCGCGTCCATGCGGGACCAATTTCGCGCGACGCTAATTGTCGACAGTCGGTGGACACGCGGGCATTACCTCCTCCCTCGTATTTAGTTACCCCGGCGAATCAATGAGACAAATTTCGAGGGTAAATACAGCGGCGTGGCGCGGCGCTCGTTGCATTAAATCAAAATACATTATTCAAAACGTATTATTCACGTTCTAGCTGTGAACGTGATAAAACGCGAATTCGCTTGTTGATAAAACAACGTCGGGTACACGCGACAGTATGGAACCATATGGAACCGTCGCTATAGAATCGTTCCATGCGTTCTGTTTTCCTTTACTTGCTGTTTGTCTGGCGTAACTGGTCGATGTTGTTAATAACGTTGTCGTTAGTGCAGCACCGGTGCGATGTATATACAATTATTACAGCTGTAATGATCGCTATCAGCTATTGCCAAGGTATTGTAACGTATTTCGCGGAATTTACGGGGGATACGTAAATGTTTCATATTATTAGAGAGTGGAATTAGCATGCCGAGGTAGTTCTCGAACTTCAACGGCAAAATGCGATTTAACTTTTGAAAAGGAGGGTATTAAGCTTTTACACGACAATGACTGGTGTTCTCTGTACTATGCAATGAGATTGTAATGTTTCAGTAACACAGTTTATGCTTTGCTACTTTTTAAGTAGTCGGCAGTTCGTTATATTTCGCTTAAAAGGAGAAAATAACAGACAAGATGTAATTAATTAAGGATTATGTTATTTGATTATTGAATTTATTTATGACCCAATTTTTTTTCTTCATTTATTCTGCTGTCTTTAGAAAAAAAAAAAAAACTTTCCGCCATGTTCTTTGTTCTAATGTACAAGTAGAATCTGTAAAACGGTCTTTAAAAGTGAGATTATAGATAAAACAATCAAAATTGAGATGCCGATCAAAATTCCGTCATGGCCATGGCCATCGTAAAAAACGCGCAACGGCTGTTTCCTTTGTATTACACAAACGGTATTTGTGGAAATTCATTCCGCACACCGTCGGGCATTCTAAAAGTTACCGGATCTCCCAGGACAATTTTGTCAGACAATAAAATCTGCAGTGTCGTAAAAGCTTATGCGCGTTCATCACAGAGAAAGAGAGAGAGAGAGAGAGGGAGAGTGCGCGCGAAGGTATCTATGCAAACTTCCCGGGAATTCGTCTCAAGGACGATCTGTCGACAATTCCTTGTCAGTGCGTGTTCTCGAACGAGCGAAACGTGGGAAAGGGCGCGGATGTTCAAAGTACGACGGCAAAGGGAAACTTAAAAAGGGATTGCGGAACAGGGGGAGGAGGATACACGCGAGACCCGGGAGTACGAGCGATATTGCCGCAGCGCGAAATTTTCGACGTTTGGCACGTAACTGCGTACTTTATAGAAAAAGCTTTCAACTTTACTGGTTGCTGTATATACGCATGGCACGCCGCCTCGTAAGTCTCGCACAGCTTTATTGCACATTCCGGCACTTTCCTCTTCGTTCCTATCGTGCGCTCTTGCATCCATCCGCGAGGGCGGTTCGCGCGATTCCACGGATGGGGAATGTCGAGAAGGTAAGGGCGTTCACCATCCGCCGCACTTATTCAAGTTTTCAAGGATACCGAACATTCGGTAATTGCGAAAGTTTTACGCCTTAAATTCCGATTCACTCGAGCTCTGCTTTCTCGTCTCGTCGCGTCGCGTCGTCGCTAATTCCTCGAGCTTCCCGTCTTGTAGAACGGATTTCAATGCCGCGGCATTGAATTACGCAGATCCCGACGAACGGACAGACGATGTTAATATCATGCCGCGATGAGATGCATTCCGCGCGCTAAATTGGCGTTGAGTAATCGTATTCCCCGAGAGATGCGTCGTTATTTTTATTTTATTCCGCCGTTGTTACTTTTCCGTGTTGAATCTCTCGACCTTGACGATAACACAGCTTTGTAATGATTTTGCTGTTAAATCCGGTCGGAGAAATTTACGTCGCCAATTTTCCTTCTTTTCTCAAATATAGTATTAATCAAACATTTTTCTTTTTCAATATTGGAATCCCAGTATTTAAGTTCTCGTGAGAACGTTGTTTCTTTTTTTTAGTAGATCGAATATCTTGCTTGTTTTTCTTTCGTTAATTTCGTTGACGTTTCTTAAGACGGGCAAGGAAGTCGCGGATCACCGAGTTATGGCACTTCCTTCGAGACTTTCGAGGATCGGAACGTTACCACCATGTCACGGCAGTAATGACGGGCGAATCAGACTTTTTGCCCGGAAATCCAAGATAGAAGTGTTTCGTTCTTTTTCTTCATCGTCTTCTCTTCCTGTCTCTCTCTCTCTCTCTCTATCTCTTTTTTTTTATTATTATTAGGAAACGGAAACGAAAGTTGGAAACGAAAAAGAGCGCGAGGATTGACTGTTTCTGGGATATATATATTTAGTGAAAGATAGAAATTTAGTGACAGCGTCGATCGACAAATCGCACATCGCGATCAAGAACTCTTCCACCAGGAAACTTACACGAAAAAAGAAATAAAAGAAAAAGGATTAAAGGCGGACTCACCACTGTCGCAGCAATTTTGACATGTATAATATCTCTGTGGAATTGAAAAGCGATTTCTTTCCTCATTTCTTTATTTTTCACAGTTATATATCTCGTAGAATTCTTCATTTAACATTGTTCGGTTATGTCTTTATCGAAGACAAATTATTGGTTCTAGTTGAATTAAGAATCCGACAAGAAGGAATAAAAAGAGTGTAAATGCCAAAGTTATAAATACGAAATCGTAGAAAATTGGAAAAGTTTCGACTTAGTGCATTTAGTGCATCGAGGCGACCATCGTTGATATGTCGCCAACCAATCGTTAAAGGCGATCACTGGACGGTGTTATCGCAGGAAGAAAAATTCTCATCGGTTATCGCGGTATCCCAGCTCCCATTACTTCCAGGCGGCTACGAAAGCGGTACGTTTATTCGGTTGACCGCTGATATATTTGGACGGTTTAAATTATCTAATTTCCGTATATGTTTTATGGATTTCAATGAATTATTATGTAAAATCTATATATCTACGTGTGATTTTGATATTTACGGTATTTTAACCATAGAAATATATTGCAAAAATTCTTGGGCGTTTACCATTTATTATGTCGAAAATATAGCGTATCATAGAGACTATATATATGGAAATAAGATTGTAGATATGTTTTGATTTAGGGAAAATTGCGTTATACAAAAAAATATCACGAAAACGAACTGTAACTCTTAAACTGTACGGCTATTGTATGTTGATGAAAACGATCCGGCAAAGAGACAAGCGCGAGAGAACGCATGAACCGGATGTACATTGATTACATTGTTTCAGCCGTTCTCATTTCGCTGTTTGATTTATCGTCGTGTTACTTTAAGCGACGTTTTAAAGTATTACATGTCGATTCTGTATTTTTGTGCCGCACATTTGTATCCGCTCGCGCTCTCTCGTGTAAATAATGTAAAACGGGCGAAACATTTTGATCGAACAAAAATACGACGGACGAAATGCGTCTCGTAAACCGTTTTTGCAAGCCGTGCCCAGTTCCATTCCGCTTGATTCTTATAAAATGTTGATACCTATCGTCGTAAAATTTCAAAATTGGAAACGAACGGTCTGTTGCCAGTATCAATGCTCACTCTTAGATACGTGCCTCATATATCCTCTTTTCCGCAGGGTGATCCGCTCTGCGAATCATTAAAATATGCTCTGTGGACACGTTTCATTAATTCGTGAACGATAATTGATAATCGAAGCTCGTTTCGGCCACCGTGTCGGTTGACATCTGATAGCCTCATTAACCTATGGGCTTTCCTGAACCCTGTAATTGATTTACGACTCGTAGTTCCACGTTTCAAATTCCGTGCGTGTTATTATCGGCGCAGTTTGCAACGGCTATTATATTCTCCCAAGCATCGCATCTCAGAAATTTCAGAACGAACTTAACCGGAGATAATTCGACAAGTTGGCTGTAAGGGTAGCCTTAATCCGGTTGGTCCGGCGTACCTTCGTCCTCATCCATAAAGTCTCTCTGCATCTAGCTCAATTATCGTATATCGTGCGATAGTTTCGCCAAATCTTGCCGAATTGCTAAGCTACTGATCGGAGATTACGACAGTTTGCGACATAATGTCAAGTCAATCATAAGGAAGCCGTGAATTTATTATACCGAATTCGGCGTATCCTTGTTTGGTCAGCTCTCGAGAAGCCCGAAATCACCGGCAACCCTCGCTTGCGCGCGCGCGTAAGCCGCCTCGTAAGCTCCACCGCCAAAAGCCGTCCGAACGGGATCGGTACTTCACATCCGATCCGTTTCGTGTAGATGGATCTCCGAGTGCAAAAACTCCACGCAGATCTACGCTCACTTCGAAACGAAAATGTGATTTCGTGAGAGTTACAGCGGCAGTGTATTATGCTCAAAAGATAGAACGCGCTTTTTTGAATTTGGAGCTAATCTCGTGTAACTCCCTTTCGATGTCCTCCCCTCTGAAGCCGCGCGCGCGCGCGTGCGCGAATAAGCTCGGTAATTAAAATCCTACTCAGTCGTTTGCGTGTATTTCTTCGCCGGTTGGGTCGCTAACACACAAATACGTTCTACGAAAATTCCAGCTGACGCGGAGATCTTTCTTCTCATTACATCTACCTAGCCTTCTTCCTAGATCCTCTTATCCGCGTTTTATCTGCAAATCGCATCACAATGCAGATTGGTTCATCGATAGATTGGACGCTTTGAGAAACTGGATATTACTCAAGTCTTTACGATGTACATTATGACGTAATTTTTTGATTAATAGTACAAGTAATTTAAAATACATCATAAAGTCTTTTCTCCATCAAAAAGATATGAATATGCAAGACTCGGAGAAAAAAGTTATTATATAAGCCATATACGTCAGGGTCAGAAGTTTTTGCGGTATATTCATCAAATGGATATAATTACTAAGCTTGCAGCGCGAAGCGATAACGTTAGTTAATATTTCCACGTACTGTGCAAAGAGCTCTGTCTTGTCACTCGGGTGGCATCCAAGGGGAGTAAGACAGAGCCCGAAACTCTACGCTCGAAATCATTCCAAGTTACCCGTGTACCGTGAAGGGTGTCGGGTGGCGGGGTAAGATCCCGATTACGTTCTACCTTGCTCCGGCTCGTCGGCGAGATTCCTCCGACAGTTGTAGCTTCGGGAATGTCTACGCCCTTCTCTCGTAAGCCTGCGATCTTGCCTACGGTAGACCAGGTTGAGATAAGGGAGAGAAAGGAGAAAAGAGAGAGGGAAGGAGAGAGAGACCGTAAAGAGGATGTTTTTGAAGCACGAGGGTGGCGAATTTTTGTCTGGATTATGCTCACTTCGTCCCGAATCTCGTCAATGCATCTTCTCCGCGAGAACGAGATGTTATCGGAAATTGCGGGCGTTGTCTTTCTTCGCGAAATAGCGACTGGACATCGACTGAAATCCGCCAAATTTTGCGGCGAATATGATAGCATTTGCTGTACACGCACGTATCGCGTGTAAGTCAACACATATACATGATACTGCTCTCTGTTCTGTGCGGTCATGTGTATGTGTGTGTGTGTGTGTGTATTCTATAGTGCATTGCTCGAGTGCATTAATTAAATACATTCCTGTCTCCTGCGGCGCTTTAACCGACCGAATGTCCACCACCTTTGATTGTCCACGGAGTTGTCCTATTGTGGCCGGTGAAACGGTCTCTCTGTCGCACGAAATCTCGTGGGCGGTGAGAGTTGTTTTGATGAAGCCGCCGCCGTCTGAATTTATTAACGCGGCGTTAACGGGTTTCGTACTTCTCGTAGGCCCCCCCGTCGGGGCGTTGCAAGTGACCGGCCGCTGATTTTCGCTAACACACGAACGCCGAGCTTTCGGACGGCATTATTCGTAATTGTCGAGGGATTGCTCGAGCCCGAGCTACTCGATGTACGAGCCACGTTTTGCATGCTCTTTCGCGTTCGCGTGCCTCGCACTACGTACGGATTATAGGTATTATTTCTCGCGTCGGTTCGCGTTTAAGATTACCCGCCGATCGATATGGCACGTACAGCGAGATATCCGCACGGTTAACATGTGATTTCTCGCAGAAACATTGCGCTTTCAAGTCCAAGATGCTATCTCGCACCGAGAAATCGAAATATTTCACGAGATGAAGATAACCAAAGCGATTTCACGATTCGACGATAAAATAGACACGAAGCGGGACGCGTAACGCATTAACAACAACCGAGGAACAATGAATACTTTATTCGAGAATTTAAATAAGGCGAACCGACGGACGGATCAGACTGTGTCTGAACTGTTTTCGTCGAAACTACTGTGCGAGAATACGAGATGCCTCGCGCAAGACATCGGTTTATCTTTATATCTCCTGCAACGAAAGAGATAGAGGCGGCTAGCAATTGTTCGATACGCCACAGCGTTTAATAAATGAAAGCGCTCGCGGAAAGCAAGGTGAACGCGGACTAGACTTGCCTTTATCTTTATTTCAGACGAAGTCGTTTTGTACCTCTCTTTCTTCCTTGCTCTTCGTTAAACTCATGAAGAGACCAGTATTCCTATCGCAGCCGCCCTTACTTACGGGGCGCCGACACCTTTTCACGGTCGTTGGCGAACCTTGCTCTCATGGGGCAGGCGCCCGACGTCGATTAGGTGCATTATTAAATACGGTCAGAGATGGTCGCAATATAACGAACCGAATAAAACGAAGTATAGGTAGCGCGCGAGCAAAGTCGCTGAATATTCAGGCGCGACGAGAACATTATATTTCAGTGCCGTCTACAGACGTTTGTTCCGCGACTATAAGTTTCTAGTTAGAAACTTTCCCGACAGAGTATAAAACCAATTTATACTTCAACAGGAAGTCTACAAAGAAATGGTTTAAGCGCGTCATTTTCGCGCGCCACGGTAAAATCTTGTCTATCAGATCGATCTTTTAAACGTTCCTCGACATTGCATGACAAATATCGCCTGGCTTTCAGCAGAAATATGTAGCTTAAAATCAAAAAATAGGATTTAAAAATTGGAAAATATATGAGATATTATAGATATATGACAAATTCGATCTGAAGAGAATAAAGATCGTATGTGTGAATAAAATAGTTATCGTGAATAATCGCGCTTGGTCCTTTTTGCGGCGAGTAAAAACTCGTTAGGAGTCATGCGGGACAAGCCCGCGTTCCTCCGACGCTTTGAGTGCGGAGAACCATTAACCTGACACGTAAGTGGCGTTTTTCGTTCTATAGGGTCGTAATTAAAAATTCTTGTGTAGTTTGAAAGTGGATTCATACGGAAGTTCAGCGTGCTGGCGGGCCAAAGTTCCGTGCTCGCTTGCGAATCGTGGCACTGACGGCTACTCGGAGCCATTACACTAAATGATCATTAATTGCGAACTCTGGGTACATTATGCGAATTACTTGAGCGACAGTCATGTCGCTAATATTAAGTTTCTTGGTAGAAGAATGCTGGCATCTTACTCAATTATAACTTCCGGCAAAATTTGCTTATTAGTGATAAAGAAAATTCTGATTTATCGTACAATCACTTATAATCTTACAATTCTGGTTTATCTTACAATCATTTATATGTTGATGTTTTTATTATTTGATAATCTTTCTTTTGATTAAGTTTATCTTTGTGATTTTAAAGGTATCGAAATTAATCTCCCTAGATTAACAAAATTTTATATATACATATATGTATATATAATATGTTTCTGAATTATTATTCTTAAACTCTAAAAAACTATTTAAAATGCATCTTTTTGACATAAATATTTTTAAACAGAAATATTATTAAATATGTATTAAATGTTTCCTTATAATTCTACATTTCGGAATTCTCGTTGTACCTTTATATATAAATCGTTACGCGTGAGTTATTGTTATGTTTACACTTTAATTGTTTCACTTGTGATAATGATTGGAGGCAATAATTAAAATTATACTATACATATATACATGACTGTATCTTGATATGGTGTAATTTCAATTTGATATATGTTCAGAATTGTGATGGCACGCGATGTAGCCGAATTCAATCATATACCATGCAGCATCACTTCGCCACTACGAGCTCGTTATCGTATCATCATCGTTGGTAACGAGCTCGTACCATCATTACGTTCATTGATTCGCGAGCCGTGATTCGTTGTATTGTTAGATTCGAGATATCCTCGGAAATACAGGTAATAAATAATTGCCCAATGCTGTCTTTGTTATCTTGTCCGTAAGATCTAATGTGCTTTCAACTGTTTAATGCGAGATGTAGCGCGACGAATTTTAAAAACTTTGTTAATAATTAAATATTTCATTTATTGAAAATGAGCTAGTAATGAGCTAATAAGCCTTGCAAAAAATCTGCGAAGTGGAGTAATTGGGACCATTAGATAATATATATATATTGTATATCACGGTAATTCCAATAAAATTACTAAATCTCATCTTTTTACCGTTTCTTAATGATTATTAAATGTCACATGTATATTTTAAGTTAATTTATAGCGACTGTTAATTTTAGCATTTTTCTTTAATTACTACATCGCTTACCCGATGGTTTCAGTTCTGATCACTTGAACGTAACGCGTTTTTGGGATGATGTTCCGGCAGGTAAACCATAGGGTAAACAACGTGACGTCAGTGGAGTCCAAGGTTGAGCAGGTGCCGGCAATCGGGAAAGAAGAAGAAAGGGAAGGCGCACGAGAGTGCAGGCAGGAGGGAAAGCCCCGGGGGTGGCTCGTGCGCGGGCGCGGCTTTGCGGGTCAGAGTGCGTCGGGTATATAACCGGGCGGATGCCGTCGTCCCTTAGTCTCGCGCTTATCGTCGTCGGGACGACCCGTCCGAGCTCGACGCCGACGCCGATTGTCGTCGTGATCTGTGACATTCCGATGACGTTGTGCGGTTCGTACCGATCTGCACGTCGTGTCGATCGGCAAAATGCGCGATAACAGATGACAGATCGTTGGGAGGTGTCTGCGTCAATTCCATCGCTAATTCGTCATCGTCAACTTTTGATGATATTACCGATCAGTGAAAAAATACCGTTTTTATCTTTACAATCGCATTTAAGCGTCTTTGACACGAATCACATGCTCTATCATGCGATAATTAAAAGTTATAATGAAAGGTAGAACAATCACGCAGAAAAAGACCATACATGATATGAAGGTACTGCATATTTCAAATAGAATATTGCGGTAAATTCAAATAATTGAAGCTATCGAATATCTATAATTGAAACTTGTTCATAATTTCTATCTCACGAAATTTTCTCGTCCCTCCGCCAAAAGTCGCTCAGTACGAATCGGCGCGTACGAACAAAACGATCGTTGAAAGACTATCACCGGAGCATTTGAGAATGCTCCACTTTTCGCTCGAGTGTCATTTCACCGGAGGCAAATAGCGAGAATCTGTGAGATTGTTCATCGGGGTATCAGAAGTTTGAATCTTGGGGATCTTGGGTTGCCGACCAAGTAGAATCGGGGGGAAAAATTATCGCGATACTTGTCCAGAGATTGGATTCAACGGTGCGAGAGGTGAAGCCGGAGGAAGACGAGGTACAAGAAAGAAGCAACCAAGCGGTAGTGGCGCCGGGAAAAAAAGATAGAAAAGCGCGCAATAGTGAATGAGAAACAGGGGGTTGGCGGGAGATGAAGGCGCTGCCGCGGAGGATTTCAAGCCGTGTCCCCGGCGAGATAGGAGCCGTTTGTATAGATCTATATGCACAGTAAAATTGTGGCGACGTAGGAGTTCTCGCTACGAGTATCTGGGTCATACAGCCGTTCTCTCTCGGCGTTGTAACCTGCTCTCCATAATTCTATGAAATTCTCCCGATACTGCAACAAAGTAGAGCATCCATTGACGATCTAGACGACTTCTCACTCTTAAGATGCTCGAGAAGCACGCCAAACTAGGACGATAAAAACAATATAATTGATATACTAAATATTGAATAAAAGAGCACACGTAAAATATAAGATAAGAGCATAATCGCAAAACTCGTGCTTGCGTAATCAAAACTACGAGAACATTTATCCAAATAGATGGATAACAATGCGAAAATATGCAAAATATCGGACCGCGATTTGCTCCGGAACAAAACCTCCAGTTTACAGAACCATCTTGTTAATGTCGCTTAAGTCACGCGTTAAGTGAATATATCGTGTTTTACTCCGCCGGGAGAATCTGTAATGATCCGTACGAATCAGTGATTTGTGGTTGGATCGGTACGATACCGGTCGCGTGCGCGGTAACGAGCTGTCACGTCGTTACGCGATTACGTAAAAAGAATCTACCTGGGTTCCCCCCATGGGGACAATTTCCGAGGAAAGTCCACGCGCAAGGGCTATTATCCGAGTCGGTAGCGAGAGGTTCGCGCGCGAAATCCGCTGTTACCCTTCATCTAGGACACGGTCGGGCCGGCCGACCCGATAAATAATGAACCCCCGCAGTCATTTATCAAGCTCACCGCGAGACGAACGAATGCTCGGGGTATCGTTGAGGACGGTCTAAATGGGAGAATCCAACGCGAGGCACCGGCTAGCACCGCAAGATACCGCGTCGTATAGCCGCGAGGGTTACGCAGAAATCATGTCCCCTTGATTCGATCGAGAGCTTACTCGAAAGCCAATGTGTTATCCTTTAGGACTTATCTATTCACAAGATTATCGACAAAATAAATATCGTGAAATGTGCTGGAGTTCGCGATCGAAGTGATATTTAAGAAGCGACCCTTAAACGAGGAGACACAGCACGTCTTCTGTCGATCGTGTGAACTCTCCCCTGAGCGCTCGTCTTAGAAATGCGAGAGTCAGCTGATTCCGATCGCGATCAGTGTAGTAACACCGGGCAATGCGAACGAATTCCACGCAGGAGATAACGGCGTCCGCAAACGTACGGTTCGCGATTTGATGATAGTGATCGCGCTTCGGACTTCGCGATTCGAACGAACGTGAGGGCTTGTCTCGTGCGTGGTATCAAGCAACGCCGAGTATCATGAAGCGACGGAACAACGGTTCCTCTTGCTTCTGTCAGACGTCGGCCAAGAGGGGCGGGCGCGGCGGATGCAATGGTACTGAGGCGAACGAGCCACCCGGATGGTGTATCTACGCGGCGGTCGCCCTCGTCGCGGTCGGTTGCTATCTAAATGCGCTCGACTGCGACTTCGTGCACGACGATATACCGGCGGTGGTGAGGAACAGGGATGTGATCGGCGAGGCATCGTGGAGCAGCGTGCTCAACGACGATTTCTGGGGCACGCCGATGGAGAGCATCAATAGTCATAAGAGTTATCGACCATTCACCACTCTGACGTTTCGGTAAGTCAATATTTCTCTCCGTCACATTTATCGGGTTCTATATTATAGAATAATTTGTGGAAATTCGATAGAGAATCGACTCGGTTGTGGCATTCAATGCGGCGACATTCAAGATAACTATATAAATAACTAGATACATCGTGCGACAAGAAATCGTATTATTGTCGTACAAAATTATATATTCAGATCATTTGAGTACATAATATAAGATGAAATGGATAAATATCATTTTAGATATCATCGCTTTCTTCTACGTAACTTCTTTTCTCTTTTTCTTTTGCATTTTATTCGTCATGCTCTGACCTCTTAGAACAATCTGTTAAACAGAAAAGTGAATACAATTCGGTGCACGACTATTCGGATAAAATAAGATAACAAAAACTTGTCTCGAGAAACGTGTCTAGTTGCCTGACGTTCCAAACACATGGCACGACCACGTAGCTAGCAGCACCGATATCCTCCGTTCTTACCGAGACATCGAGAGAATCGCGTATGTACATAATACATATATATACATATATATATACATATATAGGTATCCTTGCAATCGGAGATGCACCTTATGGTAGTACTACGAAGAACGGCAAGAACCGTTCTCTGACCACGATGGAGGCGACCGAGCATACGATAGTGTGTGCAGTAGCGTGTCGTGTAAAGCACACGAAACTTCCACTCCCCTCGCCCACCCTCTCTGTCGTTCATCCACCTCCCCCTGCCCGCTCTGCCCGCCGATTTGATGCATGGATACCAGTTTGCCACTCCACGTGCAATACTGCATATTGGCTGGTATTGGACGATCCATCACACCGCAAGACACCGGCACATCGCTCATCCACCCTTAACGCTCCAGATGCTGTTGCCAACTTCGACGAGGTGTGCGGCCGCGGAACGTGCTACGCGGGACGACGGGGGCCGGGAAGGGAGGGGGAGAGGGGGAGAGAAGGGAAAGGGGGCGAGAGCATAACGCCTTCACGTTTCGCGCGTTATCGGAAGTGGAACGCATCCATAATCCTTGGGCGGATGCGAGGACGCCGGCGCCGCGGCGCGCCGCTAACCGCATTCGTCTCGTCGGGAAGACGAGCCTTTAACGATCCAAATCGCCACTGACGTGCGAGGCTGCCTTTATATTGCGCGCGAGGCGAAGAGATACCCGATATCTCTCATTGTTGTCGCTAAGCGATTCGAGTGGAGGAGTAATTTATGCACGTGCGAAAATGCGCCATTTACGTTGACATGCGGTTAAAAGGATAAGCGAAGATTTATGTGTTAGCCGTTAAGGCGAGAGAGTTGTCTATCGGGGACGGTTGATACATTACCACTTTCATCCCTTATTTGATGCGAAGCGTATGTATATATACATACATACATATATTATGTGTGAGTGAGCAAATACGAATACTTTTATCTTATTTAATAATCTATTCTAGCATTTTGTTGCGTCTGCGATAAAATGAACTTGTCACAAGAAAGTAGAATTCGAGTATGTTGGATTTCCTTTATTCGTCGATAGCTCGTTCCGATAATTCTTTCTCTGTGGACAATCATGCTTCGAGTTGCCGATATATCGGGTAAAAAGCTTTGGGCAATTGCGCGTTTCTTCCTATGTGTGTTTCATTCTCTATCCTTTCCGGGCAACGCGTCTCTTTTCGTTGCCCAGTTTCTTTATTGCCGCGAAACTTTGACGACGCTCACTGTACGTTGCTTTGAGGATTCGAGTTCGCGGATGAAAACGCACTGGGACGACCCCGAAAGTCCAGAGTACATTTGTGGCAGTTGACCCGATGCCTTCCGCACACTCGGACCGTTCTAAAGTTTCCGAGAGATTGCCGGGTGTTTCCTCGAAGCAACCGTCGTATTCTGCCGTGCTCGCTTTTATACGCTTCATCATCGATATCATCGTGCGACGTGTACAAGCTATCTCCACGAAACGATAAACGTGGGTAATCTTGTACTCAACATACATGGCATATCATTTCGAAGAATCGCACCGACGATCGTTCTCCCTATATTTAATTCATCGTTTGATCGCTTTGCCGACGCTTTTGACGCGACGGGTGCTAATTGAGATGATATCAGGTGTGCGAACGGCGTACCTTATCGCAAAGGAGTATTTGAAAAGCAGTTACCCACAGTTATTTGCAGTCCGGAGAATCGCGTGGGCACGTATTTGATAGGAAAAATGGGATTTCATGCAGGTTGTACGTATTTCAGCTACTTCGTTTTGCCCGGAAATAATTTACGAGTGCGGTCGAGCGTGAGTCTTTGCCCCGGCGGCGGCGTCGAATGAATAACGCAGAAAGCTCGCCGAGCGATTCGTTTCCACGTTTGCGAGAGAGTGAACTTTACGAGAGAGTTGGCGACTATGTTAGATTATTACGGCCGCAAATAGAAACTGACCGTGGAGTACGCTCCGCTAGAATATAGTTCGATAAAGCACAAAGAGTGGATAAAATCAAATAACTCCTTATTACCGTTGAGGTTGAGAGAATGTACAGGTGTCCAGTAATACATTCGTTTATCGAGTTTGCGTCAAAATAGACCGTATTAATTCATGATTCAATATTTATGAAAAGCTATCAAAATTTTATAGAATTCGCGAAACGCGCGAGTTAATAATCGCTTTCGATTAAAATTGAAAAAAATATTAGCTCGATTTGATGTTAAATTGTAATATATTTTGCTCCATATTTAAATCCGATGCGTTTAAGAGGGATTATTAAAATTCTGCAAACACTGAATTTACATTTATTTTATAATTAATACGGTACGCGTTCTCACGTTCACGTGATATCGCGTTGTTTATGTCAATTTTGTTAAGAGAAATCTTCTCGGTGTGACGGAATATTCGTGGCTCTATTATGTTCTTCTCTAACGGATTTGTCAACGCATCCTCGGTGTATTTTGTTAATACATATTATACTCACCCACATGCTCCCGCTCGCGGAACTCTCACTCGTACCCGTATAATGACGATCGATATAATCGCGTTCGCTGCAAGTTAGAATTCATATCGTTTCCTCGGAGATCGTTCTTCGTCTCATCATATTCGGTCAAAAAAACAGTGGATGCCACGCGATTCAACTTGACGATAAAATCGTGTCGGTGGATCTCCACTGATTTTTCTGCAATTGCCAGTGACTTTGAAGCATTATTTAAATTTAGTAACGTCGATTTGTTTGTAGATCATATCGAAGCACGATTCACAAATTCTAAAGGAAGACCCATCTTTTTCTCTAGGCTTTTTATATTTAAATAGTCATTTAAAAAGACATTAAGTGACATCGATTAAAAAGTTATCTCATACAAATAAGACTTGATCGATCGTTCATTTACTCACAAACGCTCTCTTTTACTGGCTCGGTGTAGTTAGCATTTTACTGACATTGCCAGTTAAATCACGATCAACAACTAAGTCCGCTAAGCGTTAGCCGGTGATTTATGAGTCGGTCGACAGCGGCGATGGGCCGCGCTTTGCGGCCGTCCTCCCTCTATGAGGGAATAATTATTATTAAATTACTTAACTGGACACACACGCGCGCATGGTAGAATCTCGTTCCACGACATTAGTGACACGCAATGAATGGTTGCGTTGCAAACTCTAATTTATACGTCCGATATAGCTTTGCGTTTGCCTGGCACGTACGCCTCGCATTCGATTATGTTGACCGTAATATTTCATTTAGTCTTGTAGCTAACCCTTGTCATTGAATTAGATATTGGGATATCATGCTATATACTGTTCTATGCAAGAAAGTTCAAAGGCACGTATCTCTATCTTCAAGATGTAGAAATACGCTGTAAAGTTACAATATCATTGAAATTTCGACGTGACGATATTATTATATTTTGTTATTTCCATATCCAAAACATGAATATGCAAATCCGTCAATTTCCATATATAAAACTATTATCTAATTACATCTTACATATTCTAAATCTGTGTAACAATAATACAAATTTATATTAAAAGACATTGTTTAATTATTCATGAATGCAAGAAGATAAATATTTTTAATTTTCTAAAAATTAATTTTTTAGATAAGTATTTTTAATTCTTTGTTTAATGACATAGAATGTTGATACTTTATTTTAAACAAATTATTACAGACACAATTTGTCGACAAAAAAAACTTGAGTTTTCGCGTCTCATGTTAACATAATATTATTATCAAAATGGTTATACTATCGATAATATCGCATGTAATGTTATTGATTATTTACATAATGTTATAATTGGTGGACGAACAACGAAAGAAAATCATATAAATATAAATGTGTATATGCGAAGCTTGACACATGCGCTCCGACAATGTAGTCGTATTTTGGTATGAGTTCAAGAAAGAGATATCGCATCCGAGAGTGTACTTCCATTTCAAAAGTAGGCATTTCCACATTTAAGTGCATCGCGTTTCCTTCTGGCATTCTTGGTTCATGGCGGATAGAGAGTTCTTCCCGTTTTATTTGAGTTATTCAGGCAGGACAATTTCATGAGCGAACTGTTTAGTCCAAGTATATCCGGGGATACGACAAGAGCCGTACTTGCATATCGATGCGAGATGGACATTCTAGTTTCAAATGCGACAAGAATGTACGATTTTATGTATCTGTGAATATTCTTTCAACCCAGTCGTGACGAGGAACCTGGAGAGCGCATTTGTCTTCTCCGAGATGTACTACTTTCGTTTATTGGACCGGCGTACTTTGACTTGTTACATACAGGCTACGTTATACACAGACGAAGATGAGATTTTGCATATTTAAAGAAATGAAAATAAATCTACCATTGCGTTTTAAGCTTTACGAAAATTTAATAAATGTACCATAAATATACATCTACTAAATGTACAGTGCTGCTGTTAAATTATAAATCACATTATATGAAACGAATAAAAGTCATATGCAATTAAAAATGTTTGGCGAATATCTTGTAAAATATTTTCATCACGTTATAAAATCATACAGATCGAGGCTTTATCAAGAATCATTCCCAGTTTCAGCGAAAAGACTTTAATATATAGATAGCTTATCCGTGATCGTATATATTAAAGCTTATTCTTGACATTCTACACAGCGTCTCGCGCTCATTTAGCCGTGAAGCTCATTTCCTACGTAGTAAAGATTGCAATACTTCCCCTCGATTAATCGTACAATCGAATGGACGCGTGCCATTAAATTTTCGTCGTTTGATAAAGCGTTGCCCCGTGATCGAGGAACGGCGAATTAATCAGGTGCGAGGTACAGGTGGTAGAAAAGATAATTTGCTTCCGCATGGACGCACGTCATTGGATTCTCGGGGCGCGTTTAGCTGACTCTATATCACTGTACTTCGTGCTGTGCAGTGATTCATCTGGAGCCTTTCGTGACTCTCTCGTGCCAGAAGCGTGCCGTGAGCAAGCGCTGTAAACTCGCTCACTCGATGGTGCGCGTATATTAAAGAACGCTTATGTCGGTGCGCGCGCGTATCCGAGTACACATATTCGCAGGAGAGCGTGGTATTTTGTAGGTTTGAACACTTTATTGCGCTGCTGTATGGATACGCATAATTTTCGTTGACCCCGATAGACCGCGCGCGACAAATGCCCGGCAAAGCTTGAATAATTATTGATTAGGCATGGCTCGGTTTTCTCGTCGAAACTCTCATTATCAACGTTTAATTATTACGCTGCTGTGGATTCCCTTGTTTAGTACGGCTAATTAAGTGCTGGCATAATGGGTGATTATCGAGAAAAATGTAATTTGTCTTGAAATATGAATCAGGAAGTAGGAAGTCTAAAACCCGTGGACGGTGATGCTATTTTTCAAAATTCAGAGAGATATATACGTAACATTTTCAGACAGTTGAATTTTGCTATTAGCTATGGATTATTAGAAATTTTGATCCCATCCATGAACACAAATAATGTGCATTGAAAAATTATTTACAAATGTATTTTGCACGGGATTTATTCATCAGAATTAATTAATTTACTAAAAATATCATAATTAAATATATGAATAGTGCACTAGTTAATTACATAACTCTAAAATAACTCTCACAAACTGCATTAGCTTTAAATGTGCGTACACACACATAGCTCGACTGAGTTATGGAACGAGAAGCTTTGCAGCCTTCTCCGCGCTAGATAGTTAATTACTTAATTACGTCGTCGTAATTAGTTTACGGTTCCAAAGTTGAGTGTGCTATAGTTACCTGATTGACGTATCGCCGTATAACAATAAATCGCTTCCTTATGTGTGTGAGTGTGTAAAGGCGCTTCTCTTCGCAAAGACTTGATATTACAACACGTTGACAAAGTTCGTAAGCGTTAATTTATGCTATTTATAAATAGAATTGTTACATTTTGAATATTAAACATTATTTTTTTATTTACATTATGCAATATATTTTTATCATCAGGCATTATTTTTTATCTATATTATGCATTTTTGTATTTATATTTTTGAAATTATATATTATTATTTTTGTCGTGCGCGCAAGATTCTCATTAAGAAAATTAAAAATCTCTTTCCTTTACTTTACGATTTACGACGTACAATTAAAAATAATACTAAATATTGCACGGAGGATTTATCATTGAGAATCGATATTATTTAAAGAATTTAATTTACGACATGTACATACCTCTCTGTACACTCTCTTGTGCGAAGGACAAGACTAAATGGCTTTATTCGCTTGAGCCAATTTAATTTCAAGCGACACCCCGAGGCCTTTAACTTCCTAAGTTTCAATGCAAAAGAGTTCAATTACTTGCCTTTGTACGGCACAAAGATGATATCTGAGAGACGTAAGATAAGCTATGATACCCACTATAAACGATTTGCCCAGAGCTTGTATAGGAACAGTACCAGAAAGAATGATTCAATTTCCAAAGTAAATGCGGTAGGTCGACAAAAGTATGGTCTCAAAAAAAAATATCAAAAAGCAGCTAAAATTATGTACAAATACTTTGAATATTTTTATATTTTCAACGTATATAGAATTATATTTGTTTATTTTCTTTATATCTAAGTAGTTTGCTTTCTATCTAAGTAATGTTTGTTTGAATTAATGTTTTTCTGGATAGTGTTATATAATATTTGGTATGTGTGTGTGGCATAATAATTAAAGATGCTTTGAGAGACTCGTGTTTTCATCTGTTTTCTTTTATGCGCTTCACACACTTTTAACAATATGACGTGCTTTTGGTAATATGTATAAAAGTGAAGAGTTTTTTTCTCGTCGCATCTCGTAGAAAAGTCGAGCTTTCACGCAAAAGTGTCAGACCATTTCATTATTTGTATTTCTTTATTTCGATGGCAAAGCATGTGTCTATAATATCTATATTAAGGTCGAGAGCGCGTCAGTAAAATATGAAATAATACAGATTCGAGATAATTGATACGGTTGCACAATAATAATAAGCTCATTGAATTTTATTAGAGCATTAAATATTTATTAAGTCTCATGTTGATGACACTGGAACAATGCAAGGAGGAAATAATTCATGTAGAAACTTATGTGTCACGATTACATCATTATAGTGTATTGTATTGGCTTCTAATTTATTCGCAGTGACTAAGAACATTTTGGTCCCTGAATCAGATGCCTTGAGAAGATTCTCCTTGTTTTTTACCATTACATTTTCGTGAATCGCAACATTGTCCAATGATAATGAAGAGAGTAGATCGATGCCATTATTATTCATAACAATGTTTGTTGATACCCGTAATTTACATTGGAGACAAATTCGGCATCATTAGATTTAATATTACTAATCGTAACATTTACTGGTTCTGCTAATTATTGTTTAGTTTATATAAAACTAATAAATACTTATGAGAATTTACGATGTTTTAAATGAAACACATCAAATTAATTTTTTTTTTTATTTTTGTATATAAAATATAATAAATCTGTGTAACAATAATACAAATTTATATTAAAAGACATTGTTTAATCATTCATGAATGCAAGAAGATAAATATTTTTAATTTTCTAAAAATTAATTTTTTAGATAAGTATTTTTAATTCTTTGTTTAATGACATAGAATGTTGATACTTTATTTTAAACAAATTATTACAGACACAATTTGTCGACAAAAAAAACTTGAGTTTTCGCGTCTCATGTTAACATAATATTATTATCAAAATGGTTATACTATCGATAATATCGCATGTAATGTTATTGATTATTTACATAATGTTATAATTGGTGGACGAACAACGAAAGAAAATCATATAAATATAAATGTGTATATGCGAAGCTTGACACATGCGCTCCGACAATGTAGTCGTATTTTGGTATGAGTTCAAGAAAGAGATATCGCATCCGAGAGTGTACTTCCATTTCAAAAGTAGGCATTTCCACATTTAAGTGCATCGCGTTTCCTTCTGGCATTCTTGGTTCATGGCGGATAGAGAGTTCTTCCCGTTTTATTTGAGTTATTCAGGCAGGACAATTTCATGAGCGAACTGTTTAGTCCAAGTATATCCGGGGATACGACAAGAGCCGTACTTGCATATCGATGCGAGATGGACATTCTAGTTTCAAATGCGACAAGAATGTACGATTTTATGTATCTGTGAATATTCTTTCAACCCAGTCGTGACGAGGAACCTGGAGAGCGCATTTGTCTTCTCCGAGATGTACTACTTTCGTTTATTGGACCGGCGTACTTTGACTTGTTACATACAGGCTACGTTATACACAGACGAAGATGAGATTTTGCATATTTAAAGAAATGAAAATAAATCTACCATTGCGTTTTAAGCTTTACGAAAATTTAATAAATGTACCATAAATATACATCTACTAAATGTACAGTGCTGCTGTTAAATTATAAATCACATTATATGAAACGAATAAAAGTCATATGCAATTAAAAATGTTTGGCGAATATCTTGTAAAATATTTTCATCACGTTATAAAATCATACAGATCGAGGCTTTATCAAGAATCATTCCCAGTTTCAGCGAAAAGACTTTAATATATAGATAGCTTATCCGTGATCGTATATATTAAAGCTTATTCTTGACATTCTACACAGCGTCTCGCGCTCATTTAGCCGTGAAGCTCATTTCCTACGTAGTAAAGATTGCAATACTTCCCCTCGATTAATCGTACAATCGAATGGACGCGTGCCATTAAATTTTCGTCGTTTGATAAAGCGTTGCCCCGTGATCGAGGAACGGCGAATTAATCAGGTGCGAGGTACAGGTGGTAGAAAAGATAATTTGCTTCCGCATGGACGCACGTCATTGGATTCTCGGGGCGCGTTTAGCTGACTCTATATCACTGTACTTCGTGCTGTGCAGTGATTCATCTGGAGCCTTTCGTGACTCTCTCGTGCCAGAAGCGTGCCGTGAGCAAGCGCTGTAAACTCGCTCACTCGATGGTGCGCGTATATTAAAGAACGCTTATGTCGGTGCGCGCGCGTATCCGAGTACACATATTCGCAGGAGAGCGTGGTATTTTGTAGGTTTGAACACTTTATTGCGCTGCTGTATGGATACGCATAATTTTCGTTGACCCCGATAGACCGCGCGCGACAAATGCCCGGCAAAGCTTGAATAATTATTGATTAGGCATGGCTCGGTTTTCTCGTCGAAACTCTCATTATCAACGTTTAATTATTACGCTGCTGTGGATTCCCTTGTTTAGTACGGCTAATTAAGTGCTGGCATAATGGGTGATTATCGAGAAAAATGTAATTTGTCTTGAAATATGAATCAGGAAGTAGGAAGTCTAAAACCCGTGGACGGTGATGCTATTTTTCAAAATTCAGAGAGATATATACGTAACATTTTCAGACAGTTGAATTTTGCTATTAGCTATGGATTATTAGAAATTTTGATCCCATCCATGAACACAAATAATGTGCATTGAAAAATTATTTACAAATGTAATTTGCACGGGATTTATTCATCAGAATTAATTAATTTACTAAAAATATCATAATTAAATATATGAATAGTGCACTAGTTAATTACATAACTCTAAAATAACTCTCACAAACTGCATTAGCTTTAAATGTGCGTACACACACATAGCTCGACTGAGTTATGGAACGAGAAGCTTTGCAGCCTTCTCCGCGCTAGATAGTTAATTACTTAATTACGTCGTCGTAATTAGTTTACGGTTCCAAAGTTGAGTGTGCTATAGTTACCTGATTGACGTATCGCCGTATAACAATAAATCGCTTCCTTATGTGTGTGAGTGTGTAAAGGCGCTTCTCTTCGCAAAGACTTGATATTACAACACGTTGACAAAGTTCGTAAGCGTTAATTTATGCTATTTATAAATAGAATTGTTACATTTTGAATATTAAACATTATTTTTTTATTTACATTATGCAATATATTTTTATCATCAGGCATTATTTTTTATCTATATTATGCATTTTTGTATTTATATTTTTGAAATTATATATTATTATTTTTGTCGTGCGCGCAAGATTCTCATTAAGAAAATTAAAAATCTCTTTCCTTTACTTTACGATTTACGACGTACAATTAAAAATAATACTAAATATTGCACTGAGGATTTATCATTGAGAATCGATATTATTTAAAGAATTTAATTTACGACATGTACATACCTCTCTGTACACTCTCTTGTGCGAAGGACAAGACTAAATGGCTTTATTCGCTTGAGCCAATTTAATTTCAAGCGACACCCCGAGGCCTTTAACTTCCTAAGTTTCAATGCAAAAGAGTTCAATTACTTGCCTTTGTACGGCACAAAGATGATATCTGAGAGACGTAAGATAAGCTATGATACCCACTATAAACGATTTGCCCAGAGCTTGTATAGGAACAGTACCAGAAAGAATGATTCAATTTCCAAAGTAAATGCGGTAGGTCGACAAAAGTATGGTCTCAAAAAAAAATATCAAAAAGCAGCTAAAATTATGTACAAATACTTTGAATATTTTTATATTTTCAACGTATATAGAATTATATTTGTTTATTTTCTTTATATCTAAGTAGTTTGCTTTCTATCTAAGTAATGTTTGTTTGAATTAATGTTTTTCTGGATAGTGTTATATAATATTTGGTATGTGTGTGTGGCATAATAATTAAAGATGCTTTGAGAGACTCGTGTTTTCATCTGTTTTCTTTTATGCGCTTCACACACTTTTAACAATATGACGTGCTTTTGGTAATATGTATAAAAGTGAAGAGTTTTTTTCTCGTCGCATCTCGTAGAAAAGTCGAGCTTTCACGCAAAAGTGTCAGACCATTTCATTATTTGTATTTCTTTATTTCGATGGCAAAGCATGTGTCTATAATATCTATATTAAGGTCGAGAGCGCGTCAGTAAAATATGAAATAATACAGATTCGAGATAATTGATACGGTTGCACAATAATAATAAGCTCATTGAATTTTATTAGAGCATTAAATATTTATTAAGTCTCATGTTGATGACACTGGAACAATGCAAGGAGGAAATAATTCATGTAGAAACTTATGTGTCACGATTACATCATTATAGTGTATTGTATTGGCTTCTAATTTATTCGCAGTGACTAAGAACATTTTGGTCCCTGAATCAGATGCCTTGAGAAGATTCTCCTTGTTTTTTACCATTACATTTTCGTGAATCGCAACATTGTCCAATGATAATGAAGAGAGTAGATCGATGCCATTATTATTCATAACAATGTTTGTTGATACCCGTAATTTACATTGGAGACAAATTCGGCATCATTAGATTTAATATTACTAATCGTAACATTTACTGGTTCTGCTAATTATTGTTTAGTTTATATAAAACTAATAAATACTTATGAGAATTTACGATGTTTTAAATGAAACACATCAAATTAATTTTTTTTTTCATTTTTGTATATAAAATATAAAATAACTTTTGGTTCAATGTAGCAGTATTGGAATAGAATGCATAAAGCAATGATATACGCCGCGGTATGCATGGTATTGTGATATCGTAGTGGTTTGTAAAATGGAAAAAAAATTGTTAAGAATTCATACGGAATTTATACACGTATTACATCATTGCAAAAATAATATAATAATCTTTTGATTTCACGGCTGATTTTCACGGCGAGACACATCAGTCAGAATGAATCGTACTTTTTCCCATTTCCGATGATCCGGATCGTTCTAGGAAAATTGAACCCAACGTATACGATAGCTGATAGCTGACGCGTGCCTGTTTTCTCTCTCTCTTCCGGCGTTTTTCTCTTTCTTTTTTCTTTCGCAGACGCAAGCGACATTTCATGATATTACTTGTATCGCAGTAAAGCCCGCAGAGAAGCGAAATGCCGTAACATTAATCTCGGGCAATCGTAAACCGAGTAATATAAAATGTATGGCTTCTCTTGCCGTTGTAATTCCGTGCATCGGTCGTGCGTCGGTTCAACTTCCGTTCTACGTTATCATTTCCGCAACCCGCGCGATATTGGGTCACTTGAGAGGAGAGAGCTTCATTAAGTATTACAATATAGTAACGGCCCTTCTTCCATTATTACATTGTATTTTGTAGCGTCACCGCCTACCTTTTTCCCTGCCTCTCTCACGTAGACCGTCGTTGCGCGCGTGGTGGAATAACAGGGCTGTTAAATAGACAGCGTACCGAGAGCTGTTCTCTTAGGGTTGCAAATGCAATGTTCGTAATAGCGGGCGTCATTATGACTGTGGTAAGCAAGACATCAAAAAGATTAAAGAACTATGTTGCTTTTCTTTCTGTGTTGTACCGAGAACCTTTGTTCTTTTTCCTTATAATGTTAATTAACAGTGAATTCCGAGCGCCGAAAGTAAATTTACGTTGAAATTTCAAGAAAAAAGAAACATAATAATGTATATTTCTTTTTCCATGTAACTCTCATAATGTGAATGTCGTTTAATAAATAACTTATTTTCATAATTCGTTCAAACATTTGTTGCAAATTTAAATTGTAAAATTGCTGTAAAACCGAGTAAAAATCGGAAAAAATATAGCATAGAAATTTTATATCTTTCTCATGAAACTGTGAGTACTGCGATAATTGCGTTCTGAATGAATTATATTCTTCCATGAATTCATCGGCGCATTTATTTCGGCATTCGTCGATAGAAATACGAATAGCAAGGATGATTTATTCGAAGAGAATCGGCGCAGTAAAGAGATTCCTCGTAATAGCAGTGGGTTCCCTAATAGGTCCGTCCTTACGGAATGGTTTATTGGTTGTCAATATTCACCACCAACTACTCCGTAATGTCCGTACACTTGGGGCAGAACAGATTGCCTCCCTTTTACCGCAACGGGACCGCCAAAAACACGACTCTCTCAGTAGCTTTTCCGACCTGCAGACATCATTTCGTCCCTTGGGAAGGATATGGCCGCGGTAGGGAAATGCAGCGCGTTATCGGAATCGGGAATCTTCCGTTATGGTGATCGTCGGCACGTGACGAATTCGCATTTTGAACGTGACTAGTCGTCGTGTCTAGCCACAAATGTATAACTACCTTCCCCATCAGCGCTTTCGATAATATACCGGAATTATAGTAAATTAGAAAACACTTGAAATTTGAATTCCATCTCTGTGAACATTTAATCGCGCGATACATTCGAGATTGTATTCTTTCTTCTAATTATTCATTATTTAATTTATTGATAAATATAGCAATTTATGTACGAGTAAAAGAGAAGAGAAAATGCAAGTTCCTCTTATTTAAATTAACATAACTTTATAAGAAGTTAAATCATTTTATACAAATTTGTCATATTTTTAATTGTTTATTTATTATTCATTATTTCATGATAAAAATAGAAAGAAAAATCTTAAAATATTCTTTGTACTGCAATACGGTTCATGTAAACGTTATAAATAACATAATATAATATTTAAAATACGAATTAATCTTCTTTAAATCTGTGAATCGAGTGTAGTTTATATTTCGCGTTTTTACTTTCTCTCCAGTAACTTGAATAGATACATTCACAAAAAACATGGTAAGGTCGCCCGATCTTCGATGAGAACAGGGATAGAGTTGGGGCAGCAATTTACGTTTAACCATCGTCGGGGCATAATCTGTTTAAACTCCTAGAACAATGTACGAAGGGCAAAACGTTATCTACGGAGCTTAGCAAGGCTCAACACTCGCAAACAGTAAAACACGAGTGGACAGGAGGATGGCGACGACGACGACGTTGCCGGCATTGTAGCTTACATCTCGTCTATCCATTATTTCGATTGTCCTGTTGTGTCACGCGAGATTTCGAGAATTGTTTTTGAGCAGCCTCTATGTAATCTTTTAAATAGGCTTAAAATTGAAACTATTGAAATTAAATACGAAATACCAAGTGCTTGAAATTTTTAGCAAAAATCTCTGAATGATAGTTCTAATTATATGGACTTTTAATTCTCAGAGATAAGAAATAAAGTATATTTGATATAGATGATATACTTATTAACTTATACCACAAGAATAATTGAAGTTACATTTTAAATATTTTGCGCGACTAAAATAAAATAATGCATGTGTGCGTGAGATAAATCTAATATATTTTTATAATTTCAAATGCAACAGATGAAATAAACCTTAATATATGTCTTTTATTAGATGTTTTAAAAAATATAATAAAGATATGAGTTTATAAAATTTGACAAACTTTAGAAATAAATTATTAAGCGCGTAGCAAATGCGAAACTAAATAGTTTCGATTTCGAAGCATCAAATTACTCCGATGGTTAGAGGATAAAATCGACGTGGTCAGCTGGATTAGGTCTGATTCGATTCCTAGTCTAGTCTCATGCCAAGATCCATTTCCTTCGCAAGGGTTGGCCGTTTGCGAATTGGGCCAATATCGTCGGTGACTATTCTGTTCTGTAAGAAATGGAAGGGGGCCAGAAGTGTCATCGAGAGCCTCGATTCCCTAAATTGATAGTGAAATGATGTAGACACGGAGAAATTCAATCTCCCCAATTTTCTCTCTCGCGCGCGCTCGCACGATGAAATCAATTTAGAGAATTTATTAAATCGGTAGGATGTCGATATTATCCGAGATTTCTGAATGTTTCAACGGGTTATCTGGCAATTTTCTTACGGAACAAACAGAGCAAAAACTTATAATACTATAATTTTATATATTTTTAATAACATATTTGCAACTTTTTTCCAACAATAATTTAGATTCATATTGAAATATGTACATCAAATTGAGATGTTTTTTTTTTAGTTCGCAGACAATAACTGTGCATAAGATTATTTCTAGTAAATTTAAATGTTGGCATGCGACAAATCATGAGATCAAATTTCACTTCATCGTTTCCGTAGAAATCTGGAATCGATTCGATCGACCAATACCCGATACATTGCACGTAGTCTAGCGTGCTTACTACCTCTCGACACGCCACCATATCATTGCGTGCTTTAGAGATCTTGTACACACATACGCAGACACAAATACATACATACATATATATATATATATATATATATATATATATTCGCCAATACTTAATCTGAACGGATAATTGTTTTTGTACTCTGTGTGTCAGGCAATTATCGGCTGATCTGGAGAGATATACGTAATCAATTATCTTACATTGTTTCACAATGCACCTATATTATATGTCCAATTATATTGTACACATTTCTCTATATAACATATTTCACATTTTTATATAAAAAATTCTCGATAAATATTATTAGAGTCTAATAATTTAAAAAATATAGTACTAGGTTGTCCGAAGCAAATGCATGGTGATCGTATTTCCAGCATGGAACTTTAAAGTCTAAAAGCTAAAGCAATACGACGCGGAAAATGAAGATCGTAAACATGAATATCTTAAATATTTAATGCGTTTCGCGCAGCTTCCGCCAAAGGTGGCGACGAAGCAATATTTCGTCGCACAATAACATCGTATTTACGTAAGCAAATTCCTAGACTCTCATCGAGAGAGCTTTCGAAGAAGAATTTGCATTCATTTGGAAGTAGCTTATATACCAGTTGCTGGAAGGGGCCCGTTCCTTTTTCATGCAAATTCGAAGGACTCCGTCATCCCGGAGGGGATTTCGAACTCTGCGTTACAAAGTAGCAGTTAACTTCCCTTTTGCATGCCCGTGCAACTTTCCGCTACAACTTCAGAAATGTTAAAAATATGGACAGCGCCGGTGCGCGTGTGCCCGCTCTCTCTTCCGTACTTTTCACAAGATTTATCAACTGCCGTCAGCGGAATTAACGCGTCATTGTAGTTCATGCGCCAATGTATTTAATGCAAAAATATGTATTCTTGTGGTATTCGCGTCATTATAATTCAAATTGCGATTTGCACACAGAACAATACAATTAAAAGTTCTTTAAAACATTCTCTGAACGCATAATGTTACCTAAAGATATGCCAAAGTCGATCTAAAATCTCATACCCTCGCTACGATCCAATCGTGCCCCTGTATGCGTCTAATGGATCTTCATATACTTCCTGAAATTTATGGATGCCGGGCTCACTAATCAATGCCAGTAAAAGTACGACGGAATTGGAATGCCGGAGAGCCGAAGCGCAATCGAGTATGGCGGAATTCGCGCTCTCCAGGTAGTATACGGCTATCCGCGAATCACAATGAAACCGGCAATGACGTATGACATCGTTTCCGGGCGGTCGTGGCGGAACGGAGAATGAAAAGCACGCGGCGGCGATATCTGAAACGTGTTTCGCATGTACGCGAGAATAACGATCCGGCCTCAGCTTGAACCCACGGCCGGTGCCTCGATAATTGGATGCGCGTAATTGGCCGAAATAGAGGGAAAATGGTATCCAGCTATCCGTATCCATTCTTGCGTTTGGGCTATAACGTAACGTCGACACGGACTCGGCTTGCTAGATAGAAGTAACGATTGATCAATATATTTAATTGATAAAAATCTTACAAATGTTGGTCACATTTGAATATTCGATATCATTAATCAAAATATTATGGCCAATTAATTTTAGATGAATTAGTTTTACCGATATTCATTAATCTTTGCTGTAGATATCTTTCTGATTCGAGCTATAATTTAGTCAAAGAAAAAATTGTCGAACACGATTGTAGTATATAAATCGCAGCAGAATTTTAACAATCATGTATTTCCGTGTATAGGGGAATTTAGACTACCAAACTTCGCGGATTATGCTAACGAGCTTCTATTCCGATGTCCATGGCATTTTAATGAGCTCTACCGCATTATGTAAGTTCCCCAAGAAAGTTCGGACTTCGTTTAGAATTGGAACCGTTTTGCTCGAAATGTCACACTTACCGCTGTTCCCGTTTCGTCGCGCCATTAAGAGACATTATTCTGGCGCTGTGTCGCTGCGACCGACTAGTCCGTGTTATATCGTTATATCTGCGAGCCTCGAAACTTTTCCGCCGCTTAAACAAATCGATTCGGACTCGGGTATCGTAAAGATTCTTGTCGCCCTGCGTATAACACGCCACATTGCCATTCAGATCGGTGAGAAGCTCGGAAACATTGAAACGCGACGATGTGCTCCACGGTTGTCCGATCGACAAACATAGCCAGAATTGGAATCGAGAATCCCATACACGAGGAGACGCGTTATTCGATGTACGATAAGATTGCACGAAGGTTGTTCAAGAGATCCCTTAACACTATCGGTTTTCTCATCATCGAGCTATCTTCTTTCAAGTTTTCCGTATTTTCGTGAGTCTAGTAATTCCTTTGTACTTATCCAGCATCGCAATAAAGTTCTATAGATATTCTATTGTCCCTTAACTATAAATTGAGAAATTATCTCGTCGAGATACACCGAAGAAGTCTTGATATTTAGCGCTTACCGATTTTTGATTACAGATCTAGCACTTTGTTTTACCCATCACCAGCGTAATGAACGAAGTTACATAAGCTGCTAGCGTGAAAGGTTTTCCGCCTCACCGCGAGTAAACCGGCGTTTGCTGTGCACTTTTCAAAGTAAACTTTTCGCGGCGTCAACAGCTGTCGAGAAGTCCCAGTGCGAAGTAATGAATTTCGCGAAGACAGCCCGACTTCGGCTCTTAAAGCGAGCGAGGGTCGGCAATAAATCTCGCAGGGTTGCCCGGCATGCATCCAACAAATCTCGGCGGCGCACGGCAAGATTTTCCCTGCCGGCAATTCGAAAAAGTGGAGTCGCGAAAAAAGCTCTCTCTTTCTCCCTTTTCTCTCGCGCATTCCCGAGACCGCATTCGATAAACTCGGATCGTACGGATGCAATAGCTTTTTTTCATTTTACTGACCGCACGTCCAAAATTCAGCTTTTTCAAATTTTTAGTGGACACGTTACTATTAAAAAATAATTCTCCTGCGCTAGAAAGCTATGTGTCGGTATTGCGTCGACAATGAATTCTTTTGACGCAACAATTTCGGTCTCACATAGCTGGCGCATTTTTCGAGAGTTTTGGGAGATTCTTGCCGCATTGTTAGAGACCGTATATGCGCTGAGTATGCTTTATGAATTTGATTAATAAATGGAAATTGTGCGCTTATATAAATATAGCCGAGTTATACATCATGAAAGTTATATTAATGTATTGTAGTAATGATAATTGGCTTTAATATATCTTTTTAAACTTAAAATCGGAAATATGTGACCTGGATTTATCGCTTTTTGTGTAATAGCGTCACTCTTCAAATGAAACTCCAAGGCAAATAAACGCTGCATTATTGAGCAATAGCTGCAACAAACGGGAAAAATAATGAATCTTTAAAACATCATATTATATATTATTGACGTCAAGCACAGCAATAAACGATAAAAATTATAATAATAACGCAACACGAAAGAAAGAGAAGTATTATATTTACTCGAGGGACAATTTTAACAAGTTTAAAATTAATTTCTAAGTATTTCGACCGTATAATATATAAAGTTTAACCTGCGTCCCATTTCAATTTGCTAACGTATCATCGGCGTATGTATGTGTGCGTTGAACGTGCGCGCACGCTATAGTAATTTCTATTCGGCTTAACAAAGGATTATTTTTTTCGGTCACCAGCTGCACCGCCTGCGCGAGATCGCCATTTTTCAAGAAGGGAGATTTTCAGATGCACACACATATACCGTACACACTTTTTTGTGGTCTATGATGAAGAAGCATCTTCGCGCAGCTCGTATCGCGTTCTCATTAAAAAACACTCCAGCCAATATCAAAGTCACGTGTTTTTTTTTTGCGAGTGTATTCTATATATAACTTACATACCCAAGATTTACTTAAGACTACATGTCTGTTCAAATTTCAACAAACGCGAAAGTTTAGAGAGACCATTCTTCCTTTTTTTATTTATTTATATTCAGAATGATAGGAGACATATTCTAACGTCCTGAGGTGGACAAGTTCTTTTTTCAAATTTTTGTTTTAATTTGACATTTATAAATTATGCTTAAAACTTTAACTTTATAAACATTTTTAGCTTTTTATTCACTATTCTATCTTGTTAAAACCAAGTTAAATATTACTGTGTGTGTTAACAATGTTAATATTATTTGATTTTATACTCTATTATTCCTCTATTAATCCTATGAGTAAAAATTTTTATTATATTTTATTTTTTATACACACATAATATACAGGGTGTATCTGAAATGATGCACTAAACTTTAGGAGCGTATTCTAAAGGTCAAAATAAGACTTTTTTTTTCTTATGAACATGGATCCGCAAATTAAACCCCCTCCGAGCTAAAATTCGAAAATGTGTGAAATACGTTTTTATTTTTTCATTTTAGTGGCTTACTTTACTTCATAATTTACTGGGCTATACCAAATTTTAACCTTCTGCCATTTCTTTTCTGAAATATAGTCAATTTTTAATTTTTTCCCCAAACTTTAGGGGCCTCTAGCTCGGAGGAGGGTTCATTTGCGGACCCATGTTCATAGAAAAAAAGGCTTATTTTGACCTCTAGAATATGCTCCTAAAGTTTAGTGCATCATTTCAGATACACCCTGTATAATATAAAAGAATATACATATAAAAGAGGATTATATATATGGTCTAGTTTTGTTTTTCCATTTCGAAGAGAGCCTGCAAATCCCCCGGTTTTGTTTTTGCCAACTATTGTTTCAGTTGCAATTTAAAGAAATATAATCTCCCGTATTTTAACACATGCTGACGCAATTCAGTCGGTGACAGTCCGGAGCTAATGGGTATTTGGCCGCCGACAAAATGTCCAGCGCAGTGATTATATCGAGATCGGAGGGTTGGAAAGCATAAGCGCAGCGGAGGCGATTACGGGAATACGTCGTCCAGCATGGGAACAAGCGATCTTTGGTGTGGTGTAGTCCCAAGTAAATCGTCCAAGTAAAGTGTCGTAAGCGTTGAGTCAAACATGATTTCAACGGTATTGTCGTTCTCTTATTGGATCCCTCTATTTATTATGCTCCTCTAGTTCACAATTCCTCTCGTTGCCTTCCTTCTCTGACGTCGGTGCTACCTCTAATTAACCGAGAATTATCTACATTGCTGTTCGCGTACAAGCCCGTGTTTTCCGTAGTCTGCCTCCAACTGTTATTTACAATAATTATAATACAAATAATTGTCGCGATTAGTAACTATATCGTGATATTTCTCTCTCTTTCTCTCTTCTATCATTTCGTAGATAAATGGCATGTGGGTTTACATTCCAATCGAGTTCACCAAGAAGACAGGAGTCTTTCAGTTTGCGTTCAATAAGGTATATAAAAAACATGATTGAAGTACTTTTATCGAGAGAACACAAGCAAGTACACTATTCGCATACCTCTATTCTCAAAGAATATATCCACTTTCTCTCTTTTTCCTCTCTCTAATGTAAAATTGTACATGTAATATCATCTGATTGCAAGCACAATAGAGGCTGTGAATGGTAATTTATCAATATTGTATGTTGCATTAATAAATCTACGTACTCGGATTATTTTGTATACAAATATCGATAAACAAATATTTCAATATATTGTTTATAATTAATCGTAATGTATTGATGATGCAGAGAGATGTTAATTTAATTGATGTTAATTTAATACGACTATACTCTTGATTGATTGCCAATACGTGCGCAGCGTACAAAATTAATGGAAAACGTTGCATGTGAGAGTAAAATCTTTTTCTTGCATGTAAAAATTGATAACGACTGTAATGTTATATATATATATATATTATATATATATACATATACATATATGCATATTCACATATAACGCTACACATATCTCGACGATAAAGCATAACTGCATCGCGTGTAAATAATCGCGGACACTGCGAGAAGTAAACATCGTATCTCTTCTTACTGCCCGCTGTATCGCTTATACAGTTATAACTTGCGCATAAACGCTTCGACGGTTTTGTAATTTGTGGGCCGACGGTTGGGTTTAAGAGAGTTATGTGTCTGCCGTTGTTGCTCCAGCAAATACACCGCGTCGCGGTGAGCGCGGGAATTGCCGCGCGTAAAGGATTTAATCCTATTTCGCGTCGAGTAATATTAAGCCGGGCGCGGCTGTCTTCGCTACTCGCGCGCACTCGATTCGCTTTATTAAGATGTGCTTTATCACGAGATACTTTACGCTTCGCCTCTCTTTACGCACCTGATGCGACGCGAGCTTGCGCCGTGAAATAAATATTTCGCAAAGATAAAATTCTTATCGATGATGTGTATTAGTTTTCAATCAAAACGGGCGCAGGTGATTCCAAGAATCCTCTAACGAGAGGAATATATGTTGTTATATGAGTGTAGAGGGTGAGATATGTTGAGCGCATTAGCGAAACCGCTCGCCGTTCTCTCGTTAACCGTGCCCATACTGCTCTTTATTAACGCACGCTTTACACCGTCGGCATTTACGAAGGTTGTCCCTTCGCCTTAATTCGAAATATTACGTAATCCCGTTGAGAAATGGCGAGGTGGAAATTATTTATACGCGACAGCGCCATCCCGACGTGCTCGAGGAATAATGCGTCCGGGGCGTTTTTAGGTACTTGTGTGTGTGCATAGAGCGCATCGGCCCCGCGAATTGATATATTACGCTGGTTCGTTTTACCATTCCCCAGGTTTTATTTACGGTAGCGCGTCGCAAAACATTTCCCGGCATTAATACCGTCCTCGAACGAATAGTCATCTCCAATCTCGCGGCGAGAGCTAGTATATTGCATTAATGTCATGATTTCTTTGCTATAGAATTAAAAGACATTATAACTTTTCTTTACGCTACATCTGTTCTATCTAACAGCTCAATTAACAATTTATATTCATATCGCGTAGATAATTTTATCTTATTTAAAGCGGCAAATCTTTTCTCTCTTCAACTCTTCTGCATTAATTGTGCAAAGTATAAAGTTAGTGTACAATCTTTCATCTCTTAGACGCTTTATGCGCCAAAATCAACTCGTCGGTACGCGAATATCCTCGACGTAAATAACGGTCGTCCCGCACCGCGTGCGGGGCGGTACGTGCGTGATTAAAGTCACTCATGATCTCATGTGAAGAGGACCGCATTTTGGTCGTTTATCTCGACGTGTCGTTTAAAGCGTGAAACCGGCTTAGGCGTTGCGGTGCTTTACGGCGAAAGATAAAGGGGTACGTGTACGTGTTTTGCGTCGGTGCGGGACGTCGAGTAATCATGTCGTGCTGCTACTCTCGTCACTCTTCCTCCAACTACACGTTCCCTACCTCTGTCGCGCTTTTCGTCCTACGCATCCATTTTCCGCATTACCGGCGTTACCGGCGTTTGCTACCGCGCGAGTGTGATGTCTCTCCTTCTCTCTCGCTCGGCGTCTGGTCGAAAGATGATGATGCTTTTATGTCCGATGTCGGTCCATCCTCAGCACCGGCACAAAGGCCGTAATCAACGACCGTGTTACACGCGGTAATGGTGGAAAGGAAGAAGGAAGTTACTGCCACTTTCAGGCTCGTTTCGCAAACCGGTGACAAAAACGATGTCCGATCATTATCCCATGGTCCAAAGAGTTGCAATACGATATGAGCTTCAACTGTTACGTGGGTAGAATGCTATCAAGGTTTTTTGCCTCTGCGCTCTCTCGCGCATTGTCTATCTTATTAAAGGTACGCAAAGGTACGTTTATGCGCAATGTACCCTTATGTTTTTCTTTCCTAAACACGAGTACGCGCTCTTGTATTATACATATATCTAACTACGTGTAAGTCCGTTTTACACGTTACATATATTGTATCAAAGGTAAGTAATAATTCTCTCCATACATAAATATACGATGTTTAAAAGCAGAAATTGCGAAACTGGTTTAATTTTCGTGACTGCGATGCTTATGATAATTATCACGTTTTCGTTGTCGCAAATAAAGTATAATAGTAATTATTCTTATACATTTTAGCACTGTTTTTCAATCCTTTTGAATGATGAGCGATTTTTGGGAATAATAAAAATATTCATGGACCATCGGCTTTTTCATGATCCGATTGTAAAATATTGTACCGAAATTATGCAAAGTTAAAATACTGATTTAAATACTCAAAAAACATTTTACTCGTTTTATACTCTGTGCTTTATATTAATTAATAATCAATTACCAATATGGCGAAAAGTTTGCGATTTCACAATATACACGGGGTAGGTTCGATCGTTCTATGATCACATATGCATGATCGCAGTTCTTGCATCATGAATTATATCATTCTCTCGTTTGCATGCAACAAATGAGATTTCATAAATTATATCAACGCACTTTTCTCTCTTTATATATGGCACCGACACACAGCGCAACGTATTCGCGTTTATATGCATCATCGTGGCAATACACATGTGTCTAGTGAAGGTACTAAAACCCATGCCCATTAAAATGGACGTGCCGGCTAAAAGGGTTCCCCGGGATCTGGCTGCTCCTTCCTTCCTTCTCTGCTTCTTCCGGTCTGCTAAAAGACGAATGCAGCATCTCTCTTGAAAAATGCATTCGTATCTTTGCGCATGCTCGCGCGCACGTATGCCCGCATCGCATTCTGCTGTTTTCGCGTAGAATCTTATTGGATTTGTTCGTGTATGTACGTATGTATGTACACTTTTCTCTGCGAAAGGATATATGCACGACGTATTTCCCGCGGATGTTTCAGACGCATCTTTAACCGTGCTGACGGGTATATGAGACGCAAGTGTTACTCGCAAAACAATTCTTCGAGAAACAATTTAAAGCCATAACAATTTAAAACAATGTTGCGTTAATCATCAGTTATAACGGAGTCCATCGGAGTCATAATAAAACATAAATAAAATATTTTTCAACGAGATGCGCGCGATATGCATTTACCGTAAAATACAAGCGGACGTGGACGCGCATTAAAATTCTTTGAATATAAACAGCGGAATATGAATTACAATTTGGGGATATATCAGAGAATTTCCAAGGCATGCAAATATCTATACTCGTATGTTCCTCTCATTTAACATTATATCAAGAGTATATAATGAGTGAATTAATTATGCATTAATATGCATTAATGCAATGCATTAGAATTAATCGCAATACTTACGACTTGCGATATATATGAGTATATACGTATGTGTATATACTAGCAATATGCAGTATATATTGAATAAATTACATAGGCTTATATTATAATTTACATTATCGTAGACATATAGTTTTCATTTTCAGATATATCTGTATAATATATTATCTATTAGTAAAATAAGATACATTGATGTTTTTGCAAAAGAAATTATTAACTATAAATATATAAAAATTTTTACAATAAATATATATTAATTTTAATAAATATATTAATTAAGTAGAACAGAATTGTCGCAAATATTAACAAATACATCTCGAAATGATCACGCTTGCTCGTTACGCATTTAACATTGTAAATGTGACTCTTGGATAAAATGAGATACTGTAAATAGGATCGTGGGATCTATATCCTGTTTATAATCAATATCAGCTGTTACCGCTAATATAATAAACACGTATAAAAGAATTTAATTTTCGCTCCATTTCGCGATCAGCGTGATGATCGCCAAATTGCGATATCCGCGCCCCTGTGTCAAACGGCACGCTGGCTGTTCTAATTACAGGATTAAATTCGCCGTGAATTTCCGTCTCGCGAAAATTCACGCCGCGTTCGTGATTTTTGATTACGTGCCGGTGTCGTGCGATAACGCTCGCAAAACGAGCGAACGCGACGCTGCGCAGGTGAAATCGTTCGAAAGAATTTATTTCACCTGCACGAGTGCACATCCGCGGCTCGTTTCGCATTTATCCCGGCTATTGTAACAGCGCGATAATCGCGTGCCCTATAATAACAATTGTATCACTCCCAACCTCCCTCCCACCCTCCCTATCCACCGTGTGAAACGACATTTCGATTATTCGTTGAATTTGCAGCATCACCACCTGCACCGATCCGCTATCTCATCGATTGTCCCGGCATAACTCTGCGCGTGGAAGGTGCAAATGTGTCGAAAAAAATACGGTTATGAGGCCGTATATACGGGCCGATCGAAAAATTGCACGAATTTTTTTCCTACTCACGTCGCCGTATCCATTCGCGTTTTTATCAAGCCGGACTCGCGCGCGTGCGCGTCGTTTTATTTTATAACCGAAAATTCCACGCGCGCTGTGCACTATCTCACGAAATACAATTATGAGATGCTTCGGCGCGTACCGATGTTTAGTCCGATATTGATTCTGACGCTAGTGCCCAATCAATTCGTAATTTTACGCGCATTTTTTATGCGTATACTACACTCTCTACGTATCTCGCGAACGAGAATATTTTTGGATTTTTACGCGAATGAAAAATGATAATGAAAAATATTTCACGACATTCCACATTCTCCCTTGAGCGACGCGAAAATATCTCGTCGAGAATCGGCCGAATTATTTTCGAAACAGCTTCCTCGGTAGCGTCTGACACGTCAGAGCAAAAAAAAAAAAAAAAAATGCCTTGGGTCGAAGCTGTCGACAACGGAATCGGGCGAGTTTTTGCGGCGACACTCGACACGAGTTTCGTGTGTTTTCATCCGTAGTGTCGGTTTGCCGAGGAATGAGAATGGAGTACCGGGAGGAGTAAGACGCGAATTGGTTTTCCTGGCTCATTTTTCACGCCAACGTACACCGGAAAATAGACTGTTGCCACGTGGGCCGGCCGAGCGTCGCGCACAATGCTACACGTTTGCTATTTTGGCAAGTCACCCATTTCAATCAAGCCTAGACGTGAAAAGTACGCTGCGGATGGTCGTCGCTATAGTCCTTCTGGATGCGAAAATGAAGGCGAATAGCCGCGGTTAACGCGAAACGGGATATTGTCACTCTTTACGTGAAGAAGGTGAGGAAGATGCGAATGGAAAGAAGAACGATGCGAAAAAATCTGCGATCTCGGCAAACCATACATCTGTCATTCCCGTGAATGTTCGTTGTCGGGAGCTGGAAAAAAGCAAGAGGATTTCGGTTCTTGCCCCATCGGAAATAGCAGTCCGTCTGGGATAAATGGAAGCGAAGCAGCTTTAGACTTCCATTGTATGCAAAGTATTTAACTGCTATAAGAAGCGTTTTCTTTGCCAATTGTACGCTGCATTTCTATTTATACGCGCAATAATCGTATGCACTTTCCGTCGTATCCCGGAAAACCTAGTGAAGAGTGAATGTTATTCTCTCGAATATTATTTTCTCGTTTGTCAATATTGTGGCGTTACAACGCCATTCTGCGTTTTAATCAAGTTGAAACAAATTTCAAAAGCTTCCTTCATATTTACGTTAAAAATATATTAAATACATTAAAAGCTTCCCTTTATACTCATGCGCGTGGAAAATATACGAGATAAATGTGGGGAAAATAGTTACGTGAGATAAATACAGATGTGCGTGTGTATGTGTGTCTAAAAACATTTAAATAATATTTACGGAAAAACACAGGAGAGAGCGGATGCAACATTTTTATTATGCCCATCCTGGGCATGCGAGTACGATTTATGTTCGATTTATCTCTAAGCTGGAAAGAGCCATCCCGACGGGTATAATTAGCCATCTACCGTCGTCGGAGCGTTGATGATCTTCGGGCGGCCGCCAAGAGAAATTTTTCTAAAGAATATAGCGACCAAGGAAATAATGCGACTCCGAGGAATCGTATACCTTGGTGGGAATTGTTTCCACGGCTCGTAGCGCTCCGCCCATCGCGATTCTTGGCAAGCATTGTTGATGAGAATGAACGATGAAATGGCTCGCTGCGGTCTGGCGGTCTCTGGTCGTAGTATGGAGTCGTGCGGTTGATGAATTGGCGCTGCGCAGACCCTGTGCCCCGTGTCCTCCCTTCACCACCCACCCACGATCTCTCGAAGTCCCTCATACCCCTTCAACCCTTCTTGCTTCTCTCTCACTCTCTCTTTCTCTCGCTCTCTTTTTTTCAACCCTTTCAGAGACCGTCGCTATTATATCTATTCTTCTTCACCATTATAACTCTTCCGGGAATGTCCGCAGCTTCTCCCGCGTCCCTCGCCAAACCTGTCCTCCTCTTTGCCGCCCCCTTTTATAATTGTTTTCCGCGATATCTCTCGATTCTTTTTACCATGGACGCTTTTGCGCGACCGCTAAAGTGGCGAAACTTTCCCGCTCGCTTGAAGCCGCATTGGATAATGCGACAAACGAGCACGGATACCGCGTGAGGATAAACACAGAGAGGGGGATGAAACGGGTGTTCGCCGAGCTTAATCCTTTATGGTGCTAATGCGTCAGGATACACAAAGACGGGCGACAGTAAATCCGCGATGAAATCTTTAAACGATTTACGCGATACGGCACGGCGCATATAGTCGACGAATTAAAGAAAAGAGAACAAAAAATTATGTTTTTTTTTCTTGTTAAACGCAGCTTACGTTAAGCAGTATAAAGCATTATGAAATCGAAAATTATTTTGTTTACTTGTTACGTCTCTCAAATTCAGTTTTATATATAACATAAATCACTGGAATAAATCAATGCACTACATCTTAATTGTCTTCGACTAATTTTTCTAGATATAATCTCTCGATTTAAGTTTATTTTTATTTCTCTTTTATCTCTTATTGTAGGAAATGGTACTTTAATTAATTTCTTGCGTTATGCAATATGTGTCTTTGTAAATAATACTGACCCGAATAATATTTAGCCGTATTCTCGTATCCGTGTATATATAATGCGAGTTTTGCATCATTCGTGCATTACTCGCTTCCTCGCCAATGCCTGAGCATTCGTTGCGTAAAACACGAAGAAATATCTCGAGAACAAATTAATTCGTGCACAAATCAACAGTGAAACATGTTGCAGCGATAGAATATACCGGTAACGAAATCTATTATCAAAATATGTTATTTGTTTAATACTAAAAATAATTATTTTTAATTTATGCAAAATTTTTTCTGTCTCTTTTTATCTTTATATGGCATAATATTAAATATAATATTAACGAGTGTAACATATGTATATATTATACGCGAGTGTATTAAATACATATTAATGTGTAAAATATCTCGTCAATTTTATTTTCAAAAAAGTTTACATTATACATTTATTATATACAATAATTCACCAAAAATAAAACATGTAGATATTTTTATTTTTTGGGGGGGTTTAAAGATGTAGGAAGATCTTCAAAAAAAAAAAAAAAAATTCTGTGGCTTTGAAGAACCACTCACATAACTTTTTACAAATAAATTTCACGAAAAAGAAAACGCGGCACGTAATCCAATCTTGTTTCTTAATTTGCCCGGTTAAGCCTTCTGGGAATACGTTGTCTCAAGCAAAAGAACCATTGAAAAATAAGAGGGCGAGATTTCGTTAATATTAAATCACTTCTGGACAAGCTAAAATACTGACACAATCCCAATGCTGACATTTTAATACATCAAAATTTATTTACTGTTTACCAACTCTTCTTTTACTCGTGAATATTTTACAGCATTACATTTTTAATCGTTAAATTAGAGCATATACGCAAGAGAGAGAATATATTAGATCAAAAAAACAAAACATATTTATTTTTTTTTTTAATTTGACAATATTGTATTAGAAAATAGTTTTTGTGTTAATTATATACTATATAAAGTAATCTTTTTATTACTTCTTTTTATTTTTGTATTGATTGTGCAGGGTTATTCGTTATTTTCGGTTTCACCGCTGGAATTTTTTCTTACCGGAGAAAGTGAAGATGAATAAATAATCATTTATTATTGAAAAATTCTGACGATAGATATGATAACGTTTTTGACTGCCGTGACTTTCGCTTCGCGTGGTATGGTTTGACACATGTTTTACCTCTCTCGACACGTATACATGCGCAACCACGTTCATTATACCACGTCAAACTTGGCGCGATGACACGTTGCGATAAGTTCTGACAAATATTCACGCGCCCCCTCGGCGCACACTACGTGTACACGTGGCCATAGCCGTGATCCAAATTCCACGTCAAACCAACATCACAAGTCGTTAACGCTTCGGTGAAGGTGTTCACTAATTAAAACGTTCCCTCGCGAGATATTAATTTTACGCAGCAGCTGAGCGTGAATATTATTTGTTAAAACTTTTGTTAAAATATGGAACGGAGATACGCATCTATCTCGTAACACATGAATACATCTCAAAAGATTTAACTAATGTACAATGACCGGAAAGTTAGCAATAGTTAGTTCAAATATATGATAATGTACGACATTCATCTTTTGTTACATATAATTCTTTTAGTTTTTTTTTATTATAAGAACCATCTTGTGTACGAAATGTTATAATTAAATATAGGTGTGTGTGTGTATATATATATATATATATATATATATAATATATGTACAATATATATATGTGTGTGTTTTTGTTAAATGTAAAGGTTCGTATACAAAATGGCCCGAGTTTTATTATACTTTTTTTGCTTTTAATCTTCCGGGATTAACTTTTAGTTAATTATTACGCGTTTATACATATATGTGTATCATATCAAAGAAATATGGTCGTTATTGCAATTGTTTACGGTTTTAAACATTCTGTTAAAGAAGCTATCGTACATGCATCTCGGTGTAACACGCGTTATTGATGCTTGATAGGTCTGATGGCTTAAGAGGAAAATCGTGTCTATACGTGTTGGTGACACCGAGACCAAGCCTTTGATTTTTGTGCCGATTCATGAATGCACACAGGCTATGCCCTTGGCGCTCTTTGCAATCTTCTCTTTTTCCTCGGGCTTTTTTTCTCTTCGTGAATTAACCCGTATATGCAATCACGTTAACGTATCGAATTTAGCCTTTGGCGGTATCGACATTCACGGTATCCGCATTTTTATGCAGTAATAGCCATGCTGCAACGACGCGACGCTGCGCTCGATACAGACGTTAAACTTAACGAATTGATTTTCAATAAACTTTGGACAATCAAGCGAGATGATACTTTGATTATAACTAGTTGCAGCGGGGCCCATCTGAGAGCGGAACATGCCGTGTCACATAACGAAACACAAACAAAAAATAATAAAAGTTGCTTTTTTACCCAATGAAAAAATAAACACAAAACCCGAGATAGTATCCCCGAGCATGTTATAAAAGTTTTACAAATAACTTAACTTTCAGAAATGATTTTTACTGTTGTTACAAGCGTATAAAATTGCTTTCATGCATTTCAAGCGTGTAGCAAAATATAATATTTATCAATCGATATACATGATTACAATACTCTCCTTCGTAGATAGACTTGCGTTGACCGTGCGATTTCAAAAATCTAGAGTTCAAGGATTTTATCTTGCGATGTGAAAATATCAGACACGAGAAAATCGCGTGGATTTTCTCCGGAGATCAGTTTACCGGGCCTAGCAGTCTTCTCTTGGCGTTTACCATGAAGGCGGCGAGAAGTCCGCGCGCCTTTTTCTTCGGCAATGGCTATCCATTTGTCAGAGATGCGTTTTACGGACTATTCGTCTGTCTGGTACCGGCGATTTATCAGACCCGGGCCTCGACGTTTACAAGACTGGGAACACAGATTCTGCGAAAATCTATGAGAGAGGAGAGGCTTATTCCGAAATCCTAAAGACTTTACTCAGTAAGGCAACGTAATATTTTTTTCGATTACGTGTTCGTTAAAAACCAGCCGAATCACGTAGTCGGTATATCATTGTTCGGAAATTATACCTCCGTAAACAAATAGTAAACATATAGGGGATTATCGGAGATACAGTCAATACTTAATGCCCAAGAGTTTGCAGCGCCTCTGAGCGCGTGCTGAATCATTTATCAAACTCCGCACATTTCTTCTCCGATTCGACGTATGATGAAAGACGCGGAAAAGGCCCTTCTCATCGCTTAACGATTCTACAGCTCGAGTAGGGCTCGAGCAATTCACTTAATTGAAACTCACCTTTTTTATAATGAAGATTAATGACTGTCATAATACAACGGCCGATTGATCGATGGGATCAACAATTCGATGTTCGATTCGAAAGTTTAGGCACGTATCTTAATTATCGCGACAAATTTTTTTAGCGTTTGACGAGATAATTTTAATATTAAATATTTTATACGATTTGCTAAATATCATTGCGAGATATATATGTATATATACTTATGTATGTGTCTTGGATATATATATATATATATACACACATAAATACATATGTATATATTTATCTCATACATATGTATGTATGTATGGGTGTGTGTATGTACATATAGGTGTGTATATGTGTTGGCGTCCTATCCATTAGGTGTTTGTGAAGTTTAATCGAGCCGTCGTTGAAGTCACGTAGCTCGCCGACGCTGCAGAACAGATCGTTTATTGCGATTCCCGGCACCCGGGGCGGTTATACGAGCGCGTTAAGTCATCGTCTTCAATTAAGGGTAATCGGTAAATTGCTCGCCGCGCTTCCCATCCACAACGGTAACGGCCAGGCGAGATAGAGAGAGCATCACGACTTTCTTTAAAGATACGGCACGAATCCTACTTCTGCTTTCGCTCCGATATTTGCATGCATTAAACTTATCTCGACATCTATGGCGCCGGGTTCAGGCTAGAATGCGTTTGAGAAAAAGAAGAAGAGAGTAGAGTTCGCTACGTAAAAATTTTTTCGTTGATCGAAAGCGATCTAGGTTTTTCCTGTCGATGTTAGAAAGAAAGACGCGGAAACAAACTATGAACTTGTTTTGAGAATTTGATTACAGTTAAAAGAAATTTTGATATAGTTTATTATTACACAATTTTAGTTACAGTAAACAATTTTTGGAGATTACTATTTGTATTATTTATAATTATTTTGCATGTGGCGAATTATTTTTTAATATATATGTACATAATTTTATCTTGTTTGTAATTTTATGCAAACGTTTGAAAACGGTTCTTTCCGGCGATTTTATCCTTTGTACATCTAACATCTCTGAGCACTTTACGGTTATGAAACATATTCTGCCGTAGAAGAGAATTGTTTCAAAGCATGCTGCAAAGCGGTTGTTAATATTATGGTATATGACATAGAATAGTCTTTACAAATTCTTGCTTTATTATATTTGGTAAATATATAGATATATAAAATTATTACATATTCTAATATTCATTATGAATTATTTTTATCAATGTTATTTATTTTATTATAAAGTATTTTCTCTTATCCTTTCGGTGAATATATCACCAATGTATGTACTTGGTACAATTGTGGATACACGAGTGCGCATCTTTCAACTTCACAAAAGGCAATGCTATTCCGTCCCTTTGATATTCTAGAAATAAATCGAAACACACTTTTGCATTCTTCCTTATTTCATTCGCTCGGTTCTCATTCCTACTATCGAGAGTATTTGATCTCTCTTATCTGCTTTCTTTACTTCTCGCCTATTCTCTTGCTGTAAAATTACAATCACAGACACAACATACTCTTGAGATACTGCTTATTCGAATATATGCAGATATAAATCTATATCGCTTAAATCTATATCGTTTCGTGCAAAAATAACGTGTAATGTACCATCTCGAAGAGTCATATTAATTCGTTCAATATTAGATATGAATATACGTTATATAATTAATTGGATAGTATAAGAAAGAAACTAATGTATGTACTTGGTACAATTGTGGATACACGAGTGCGCATCTTTCAACTTCACAAAAGGCAATGCTATTCCGTCCCTTTGATATTCTAGAAATAAATCGAAACACACTTTTGCATTCTTCCTTATTTCATTCGCTCGGTTCTCATTCCTACTATCGAGAGTATTTGATCTCTCTTATCTGCTTTCTTTACTTCTCGCCTATTCTCTTGCTGTAAAATTACAATCACAGACACAACATACTCTTGAGATACTGCTTATTCGAATATATGCAGATATAAATCTATATCGCTTAAATCTATATCGTCTTGTGCAAAAATAACGTGTAATATACCATCTCGAAGAGTCATATTAATTCGTTCAATATTAAATATGAATATACGTTATATAATTAATTGGATAGTATAAGAAAGAAACTACGATCATAAATGTCGTTCTGGCAGGAGTGCCTCTTTTTGCAGCGGTAGAGAGGAGCGATTAAGTCTTGACAGTAAAGAAAGGAAAGCGCGTTGCCGCTGCGTAAAAGGAAAATCTGGTTTATTAATATGATGAATGGTGACCAGGGTGAAATTTCTATGGGGGCGGGGACGACGATACGGCCCGGTATTATTCCATGTAGCGCACCAAGGCCCTACGTCTCTGACGAATATAAATCGTCGCTCTCTCCGTTCCCATTCGACTATTCTCTACAGCGGTTCTTGTGCGTCTTCTTTCGTGAGGGAAGATGAAACCAGATCCTTGTGCTACTTGGTCTTGCTTCTAAAACGTGCAAGATTTATTGCAAGTTTTTCCTCTTGTAGCGATTCATTCGTGCTGTATCACTTCGCGTCGCAGTTATCAAACACGTGATTTTAACATGATTTTCGAAACTTTTGCATTCACGCGCGAGAAATCGTTCAAACATTTTTAGGTCAACATCCGATTGAAGTGACTCAAACGACAAATGGGCGCACCGCGAAGTTTGAAATTGATTTCGGACGGTGTTGCAATTCGTAGGCACGCCCGACGAAGTTTCTCTTTGTTAACGAATAAAATCGCTCGGATAATAAATCATGGCGATCGAGGATTTTTCCGACCAAGGATAAACCCGATGTCGTTTGTTACGTAGCCACTTTGAACGACGCTTGCTTATTCACAGACGGCAGTTCATAATCCCGCGTAGCGGCTTTCTGGCTCCATTAGAACCGTTCAATCATAGATATGATCGATCGTACGTCAGCTTTTCCTACGCGGGAGGGAAACCGCTGCCGCATCAGGCTTTGCCGTTGCAATACAGATACGAAAAGACGGAAATATCGGATAAGATGAAAGTTCTTCCCGGCAGGCGGCAAAAAAAAGACACACGGAAGACAGAGTGGTAAGTGGCGCTTCGCTAACGCAATAAGATCACTGAGCTCTTACCTTTGTTGCACGGCAAACAATGAGAGTTATTTCGTTGGATTACTTGATTGATTATTATTGATTGATATAGTCGCTCTGTATCTCGTTCAGCGGACTAATACTTTGATTTTGTGTCGTCTGCGGCGGAAAATAAATGAAATTCTGACAGTCGGAAAAAAAAGATTGACAGTTTTGTCGGGCTTTATCCTCTCGCGAAATTGTCACATAAAAATAATTTATAATTCGTCAAAGTGTAAAATATTTGCTTGATATTAAAATTATCCGTGATTTTTATGAAAATCTATCCAAGCATTTTCTCGATTTCATAATAGAAGCTGTATTAGTAATGTAATTTTGATTCCTAATAATCAAATTCTCAATATCTTAAATACTTAAATCTTTTCAATAGCTTATATATATTTAATATTTAACGCGCGATTTATCTTGATCAGAAATGATAGACTCATTCTGTAATGCGGTTTTAAATTATTATAAGACAACAGAATGCTTCTTCGAGCTAGAATAGCGAATAGAAATACAAGCTTTTGCTATATTTACACCATAATATATTTTGAATATGCCATATGCTATTATGTCATTCATTCTCGTTATATGTTAGCCATTTCGAAATTTGTAAAAATATACTATTACAAATATTATTAACGATGATTATTGTGGACAGTTTAAATAAAAAATGGAAGATAATGGAGAATATGAGTGGCATATATTGTCTTGATTGACAGCGGATATTAACATGATTAACATGCTATGAGTATTTCAGTGATCAATATAACTGTTAGTGGGTCCCAAATAGCAATAAAAAGCGATGCTAATTAATGGCTAAAGTTTACGAGCTATGAATTCGATTAAGAGCAACTTTGGAAAATATGTTTGAGCATCTTATTAACCGTTTGTCTGCGTAAGTTTTAAATGTCTTTGGCATAATTTAATTTTAATCGTGTGTCGTTCGTAAAAGATCATTATTTAAGTAGAACAGTGGCTGTAATAATGTCGGTTCAGACAGTGTAATAGATGTAAATTGTAGACGTAATTTCTAGAGTAATTTAGTTACCAGTTCTAAAATATTTACTTATTCAAAGAGTAAAAGTTTCTACGTGCTGTCCAAGGACTCTTGAAATATTAGTTCGTAAATCACTGCGGTGCGGTAAACTTGTCGTGCCTAAAACGGTCGGGGAACTCCTGATTCGTGCAAAGTAAGTTTCCTTCTAGTGGGTTGTTTACACCGCCGGTAATAGTCTTATCAACTAGATTTGTATTTGCAGAGTCAAGTGGACAGTAATGTCTTCGCTCTCTCGACCCCGAAAACTGACAATTTTCTCACGAACAACGGATTAAGGGAGTAAATCCCATTGTAACCAGCATCGGAGAGGGTAACGTACTATCGGCTCGTTTTATTAAGCTAGATTAGTAACTGTGAAGCTCTTAGCAAGTCCGGCCTTAAGTGAAAGACAAGCAGAATGACTGCCGGGAATGATTGATCGTGTCACGCCTACCCTCGCCGCTGACCTTCTTTTGAAGGTTCTTCTTTTTCTTATCCCCCCTCGCCCAGGCTCAAGAAATATCCTTTGACAGTGGATAAATCCACGCTTAAAAACTTTCTCAATCTTCTCACTTTGCTCCCTTGGACGAGCCTAAGACTTAAGAAGAATCATGTCCGTGTCAGAGCCGCTTATGGTTATCGTGATAATATACTAAAAGCAAGTGGCTCAACGAAAACTTTGAGATTTGAATCGGAAAGCTTGATTTATTTCTTCTAGATGTATCGCTATTTTGTATACATTTCCGTTTAAGCACCATTTTTCTTTTTTTTTTTTTTAATACGTATATTCTTTATTTTTCATGAATATTGAGGAGAAATAATCAAGCAAAAAATAAGTGAAATATTCAAGAGAGGAATTAGTCGAAATATTTTCATCGCGAAATCGATATGAGATTGTCGTGGTCTTATAATTCTCACAGCAAAATGAAATTCGTGATTAAAATGGCAATTTGATTACCTTTAGACTATGTCGTCGATAACTATGGAGAGTAATTTGCAAATTTAATTAACAGTAAAACAATGAAGATTCTATCAATTGTAACAAGCTTATAAAATATACGATTAAAAATCCGAGGCAAGAGAAATCCAAGTAATTAATTTTAGAATCTAGAGCAAGATGGTATTTAATATAAAATGGTTTGTTTTATTTTTCGTATGTTATTGCCGAAGAAAGGAAATAGAGTAACGTAATGTATTGCACAATTAAGTACCGCAATGTTATCTATCTTTTATTACTGTAGAAAGATGTCGGCGAAAGGAAGCAAACTGTTAATAATTAATGGCTCGACGCTCTCTGGAAAGATGACAGTATCACTGCTCCCTCGTCTGCGGTTCCGTTTTATGTACGCCGTTCTATCCACAATCGAAAGTATAGGAGAAGAAAGAACTTCCCTCCGTTGGAGAGAAAAATTGCTTGTTCCTGGAAATGCTATCGTAATTTTCCATACCCTTAACTTTCGCCTCCCTTAACGACGCGCGTAGACACGGATTGGAAAATTTGCAATGAACCGTGACTTTGTCGACGGAATCAATGTGACGTTCCACCAGCCCCACTAACATCGCGTGATTTCTCGCTTTCTCGTCTTGCAATTGCTGTAGAGGAGAGAAGAGAGAAACTGCACGCTTGCACGGAAGCACGAGTTCTGAACGGTGATTTGCTCTATTCGCCGATTTCCGATTTAGGCCTTGTTTCGAATCGATCGCGCGATAAAAATGAATTTATAAATCGTAAATAGAGAATAATATTTGGAGATTCTTCTCTTTAGAAGCATTGAAATCTTAGAGATAAAACGAATTGTGTTATTGTTAAATAAAGTCAAAAACTTCTTCTTTTATTTTACTATATTTACAAAATTATATATTTTTAAATAAATTTAATGAAATTCTTAAAGTAGTTGAAGCTTTCAATTGTGGAGTCTCTATGTAATTAGGATTTTAACAAATGTTTTAGATCATTTATCGGTAAAACCACATATTGTTTTTCTGATATTTTTACAAAATTCTTAATTTTAACAATTGCTTTTGTTAGTAATGCATCCTCCGGCTTTGCCAATATAACTTGAAATATTTTCAGTCGCTCGAAAAATTGTTGCGGCTATATATCGACCAGGATTCCGGGACACTTAGATCTCAATCGTGACCATGTGAAACAATATCGAGAGAATTTGGTATCATTCCTGCGGGAATATCGCCGGAATTGAGTCGTAACGATAACATATCAGACTTCCTCAAACTTGGCGAGATTGTCGACACGTTTGACATCGGAAGTCTATCTGTTCGTTCAATCTACGGATGGAAGACGATCGTGATCCGTCTGTCGGGGGTTAGGATCGATTTACGGACGTGACCTAGTTCATATCGCGTTACCTTTGGCGGATGAGCACGTCTCGATTCTCCGTACAAGCAATGCGAATCCAGCGAAATTCGAATAACGGACCTGTCCAGAGTAACAGAGATTACATTGGAAAAAAGGAATTTTCGTAAATTAGACAAAAACTTCACGAAATTACAATAAATTCGACACAAATAGTTGCCGCGATTATTCCACGTCAGAAAAAAAAAAAAAAAGAGAAATTAGAGCAATTGTGCAGAATGAGAAAATGGGATGCATAAAACAGAGCTCGCTAATCCGCACTGTTGCTCGCATTGAGTCACACGCATTTCTTAAGAAAAATTCGTTGTGTCATTGACGCAAACAAAGCTTGCAATTTTCCTCGGCTTGCCATCTTGCCTGAGATCACAACCATTCTGCTTAAGAAAAATAAAAAATGATGCTGTCGCAATTCCTTCTCGTGAAATAAACTGGCTGTAAACACAAATTTTTCAAATTGTTTCTTATGCGGCAACATATGTTATACATACATTTAAAATTTGTTAAAAATTACGAAAATGTGTAAAGTTGAACCATTTTTTGATGAAAAAAGTAAAATATATAGTACATTTAATATTTTAATATTTTGATATAATTTCTCTAAATATTATTTTCGCAATGCGCTATGAATATAGAAGAATTTATCTCGTGCTAATGCGAGTTCGCGATAAAGAGAGGCGATGATCAATGCCGCTTTAGTATCATTACTGTCCTTTTGAAGGCTATAATAACAAATAACTATTATGTATGAGAGAGAATCAGAATTCGAATATAATTATTATATTACTATAGCTTTATGTAGCTATGTGAAATTGCAGGGAACTGTTTTTTTTTTGTTTGCTAACAATGTAGCGTGTGTAGCGCGGGAAGTGATATTTACCGCTGCTTTGTGAAGGTGGATTTAATGCATGTATGCGTATATGTTGAATAATGTAGCGGCGGTAAGTTATATGACATTTAGAGAGACAATTTACAAAGGGAGCGTTATATCAGCCGAGGTGAAAATATAAAAACTCTATTCAAGCCCTCGCACACGACATACTCGCGATATTGTAAAGCTAACAAATCCGCGTTTGAACGCCAATTATATTTATATGCGGCGGATACACATTAAATTTTCTACGTTAAAGTTATCGGTATGCTATAATAAATCGTCCGAACATTTTATACATAGAATTTTAAATCTGAGAGAGAGATATATTCTCGCAATTTGATTTTAATTTACAAAATCTATAAAATGATGATTCAATGTAAAATAATTGCTCGAAATTGCTGAGTAGGTTTATTACAATAATATATTCTCTTTTATTTATAACCTTTGTGACATAAAATGTAGCCATACAAGTAAAATGAATAAGATAACAACGAATTAAGTATAATTACCGTAATCAAGAAAAAAACATGAAAAACGGATTTATGGAGACGAGAAGAGTTAGAAAAAAAAGTAAGAATCTTCGAAGAAACCAGGGTGCCTCGATAGATTGAAGGCTGGAGAAATGAAAATTCTGGTCAGCTCGTTCCTGAAACGCGGTCAACCGTCCGTGAGGAAAGAAATTATCGCGGAAAGTTTTAATCGCTAATTACGTCTTTGTAGGACTATATACTGTGCGCTGCGGTCGTCAGGTCATGTATACGTCTTTACTTATGTGAAAAGCAATGGGCGAATTCCCGTATTTCGTGCCGCAGTGGCGAAAGTATAGAGGTGACCGGACGGATGTCGGGTCGGGCGATGCGAAAACTTCCCAGACACGTAGGAACGATGTATTCGTCGTTTTAGTCGTGTTGCACGGCGTAATGACGGCGTCGTCAAGGTTTACTACGTGCAAACTCGCTGCAACGAGTTGGGGTATTAGAAAAAAAGTTTGCTATTGCGGTGCACCTCCGACAGTGCAGCGGCGGGCTTTTGCGACGTCGAATCATGCGGCGAGTTTTCGTCAGCTTAAAAGCTCCAGCTGACATGCTGGACGAAATGTTGGATTAGAAAAAGGCAATGACTTGCAGTGATATATGTATATACACTATGTATTCCTGAGAAGATATAAAAAAACTTATTTTACATTTGTTTCATTTTCAATATAATGTAAGGTAAATCATAACATATACGGATATTGCATCTCCGTCTGAAAATTAACTATTCAGATAAGTCTATGTTTTAATTATATGAACATTTTTGTATTTCATATATATATATATAGTTGCATCGAGCATTTTTTTCTCGCAGGATATACAATTTTGAACTTAAATTGATCGATAACAGCTTTCACTCGTGATGTTACACCAATGTATTTTATAGCGAGACACTAATACAAGGTATATATAGATTTGTTGTTAGACACATCATAAATTTTCGTTTTAATTTGATTTTCATAGGTTCATTAAATCAAGTGTGACGACCATACATTTCACGTTAAATAGAAATATTTATGAACACATTAAAAAGAACGGATTTTTTTCTCACAGTCTCACATTTCTACAGGTTTGAAAATAAGCAGAATTCTCGTATTAAAATTAAATATTTGACAAATTATTATTTCCACTAGAAAGCCTTTAAAAATTGATAATGCTTATTTCGTTTTTTATATTTTATCAATTATTATGATATTCATTGTTAGTAGGTAATAATCGATCAGGATGTTAACTGAAATTCATAAAGATAATATATTAAATATCACGTAATGATTTATAAACAATTTACTTAAAACAATTTAGTGGTACTCTCGGTATTTTCGTAGGGCGCTCCGTTTCAAATATAAAGTATTGTACTTGAGACGAGAGTTCTCCTCTGGTACTCGCATAATGAGGGTGGCCTTGTTTCGTCTCTCCACTCTGAAGCGTTTTGATAAGGGCAGCATTTAGGTGTTCGACTGGACAAAGATCTTTACAGCAAAAGGAGGAGGATGCCTCCATGTAAGCTCATGAAAACAATATGTGCCTTTAAATCTTTAGTCGACGGTTAATTAGAAGGAAATATTGCGTACACACATGCAGACATTATTTAAGACATTTTAATGTGAATGTGAATTTTGCAATGATATTAATTCTGATTGTGTTATTTGTTAAAAGATATCCACCCCAGTATATTTTTATTGATATATAACAATCACATTTTTCATTCGCGATTATTAAACAAAGAACTATTGCCGATATTTATTCCGTGATCTTTGGAGTCATAAAAAATACTTTTCAAACATAAAAAAATGCTACATTTTATATAAATATAAGAACTTTTATTTAAGGCTTTATTGTGTGTTTTATACTCTTAAAGTCGATCGTTTGTTTTAATTCGATTATTCTTCGCATTTTTTAATAGATCAACGTTTCAAGCTTGTAATGCTGGAATATTGTGCAACAAAAATGCATACTCAAGAACTAATAGTCCAGAAAGCAAGAGATTTCTTCCAGCAAAGTCCAAAAGATTGCATTGAAGGCACTTTCGGGAGGGTGGATGAAATGTATCGAAGTTTTTGCCATTGCTAGAAGAAACTTGATACCGGTACACCACCATTGCCATTTTATAGGTTCAAACGAGAAATGGCGTTCTCTCAACCATGGTCTCTCAAGTTTGGCCATTAACCGTATTGTTTCCATCCTCGAAGTTGTTTTGGCCTTTAAAACGGAATAGACTTCCCTCGCCAAACAAGGTTAGCATTTATTTGAGTGATTTACTTTGATTATTTCAGAATATAACGTCATCCTTGTAATATTATTCTTTTGAGGATAATATACATATATAGTTACATAAAGAACAAATTATCATACATTTTTCTTTTAAAATCTTGGATTTTTTTCCTTTGTTAAAGTTTGCCCCACACAGAGAGAAATAATGTGTCTTTCGAGTGATGTAAGTGACTAGTATATTTCAAAGTAAAACAAAGAAAGTGGGAAAAATCGGTATCTTTTCTTGTTACCGTCCATCATCTCATGAGAAATAAGATGAGCAAAAGCGATATGTTGCTGTTTAGATTCGACAGTTTCCACAATTTGTGGAAAATTTGATTCGGAATTTCAACATGTGTTTTGGTCTTTATTCCGTGCGATAATTTATTGGAAAATTGGAAACTTTATACAAAATTGAAAATTCTTTGACAAATAATTCCGTGACTATTGCCACATTAAGTACACTTACCTTCTGTTTGATTTGTCGTACTTTTAACGTCTTTTACTTTTTTTCTTATTTATACCCTTGTTCCAGTATTCTTTCTGTTCATACTAACACGTATAGAATATATTTATCTATATAAAAAATCCAATAAAGTTTTATAAAGTTCTGCTATCTATCTCGAAATTGCGGAAAATGAATGAATGAATTATTTATCTTGTATTAACATACTTTAAATTTACCTATAATAAAAGGAGTCATTTAACTTTTGTTTAAAAATAATTCCTTATGCTGAATAATCTTTGCGGAAAAATATATGTGTAGTGGTTGAATTATTTAAACATTTGCCTTAGAAAACATCGGTCATCGTAACTAATATCCATATTACATTGTAATTAAATATGGACACAATTGTGGCTCTCGGACGGTTGCGGTAATAAATTCAATGTAATAATCCGATATTCCGACAAAGCCGCTACCGTTGCACAAATACAGCAAGCATAGTAAAATACAGAACATTTACCGTCCGATATATTGTAGTTCCTCGCGTTATTCGACGGATTTATGATAGTCTGCTGTCGATGATGGATAACAATAGAATTTTTCTATGAAAAAGAACGGCTCACGTTTACTTTTGTGTAGACAATTCACTATTCCGATTCAGGCTTAGCATTGTCCAACTCTATTTCTAGCGACGTTCGAGCACAGGCTAAACTTATACGGGAGAAAATGTTAGAAACGGGCTTATTTTCTCATGGGACAAAGTTATCTGCAGACGAGAGAGAGTCGCGCAGTCTGTTTTTCTCATGAGCCTAGTTATATCTGGCCCGGAGATGTATTTCAATTCAGTCGAAGATACTGTCTCCTCTATTTCATATGTGGATCTCCATTCTCCTTCTTCTCTCCACCTTTCTCTTTTTTTTTTTCTCTTCTCTCGACCTCCTCATGGGAGACGTGGATCCCGCTAAGGGAATGTGCGTGGGTTGTGCAACGGCTGAGGAAGAGACGGGGGATGGTATACGCGAGGCACGGAGGCGTTTAGTTTGGCGCGGCACTTTATCCCTTAAATACCCAGAGGTATTCTTCCCACGGAATTGTAGGTCTCCTTCTTTCCTCGGCTCGCTGAATGGCTCTGGATATCCTGAGAGGATAGAGAAGTTACCTCCACTCTTTCTCTCTCTTTATCTATCTTTCTCGTTTTCGTACTTTTTTTCTCCGCTTCTCCTCACGAAGCAATTTATACGCGCCTCCGCCTCGCAAACAGTCGCCCATTACTCCACGACGATAAAGCTCCACGAGTTTTGCGTCCGAGCTTGCATGCGCAGTCGTGGATTTTCGAGAATTTATTACATTGTCCACGAGTTAAGAATCATAAGGAACTACTGGACTAAGAATTGGTAAGCTACGAGAGACATTGGTTATTCGTTAATTTATATAAATTTCTGCGTCTCCGATCGATGTTTTCGACGATCACAACATTGACGTTTCATCTGAATCGTAGACTCGTAACGTGTCGCGTGGATTAGGCGATGTATATGTACAAATTACTAGCGTGAATCGGTTTTCTCGATAAGGAGGAAAATCGTATTAGCGTGCAATTGAAAAATCCACTTCGCAACACAGTATACATTTCGCTGGATCTCCACTTTCGTCGTCTCCCCCGCATTTCTGCTCTTATCATATGTACTTTCATTCTTGATATAGTACTATAATACTATTTAGGAGCACGCAAGCGAAATAGCGTAATGATACACCGCGAAATCTAATGTACATCTCGAGCGAAATTACGGCAACCAAACTTTTTCTCGAGCGCTCTCTGTCGCGACATTCTCGAGCACTGGTATATTTGAAAACACGACATGGCGTGTTTTTCTATATATACAATCTTTTTGGAAAATTTATGTATAATTTTAAAATGTTATTATGTATAATATATTATTATGTATAATTATGTATAATTTTAATTTTAAGATGCAGATCTTTTTTGTCACGTTCTCAACAGTTTCTCACATTAGGAAGCGGATGCTGCTAATTCATCCGCATAAACTATACAACTATATTATTTTGTTAGTACACAAGTGATCGTAATTTTACAGCCTAACTCAATAAAACTAACACCATATACTTAAAAAAATTCGAAGCGCATCGTATATGCATGCAACCATAAATCCTTACACACGTACCGTGAACACTTGGAGTTTATGGCTCTAGGCTTGATTGTAAAACTGGCCTTAAATCAAATGCACTCGTTTCATCCGGGTCGTCACGAATAGAAACGGAATAATCACAAGCATCTCGGCGCTCTCTTTTTCAGCACGCCATATGTATAAAGATATCACGACGAATTCATTTAATTGGAAATTAACCTTCTATTTGCGTTTGACAGAAATTAATAAAATTTCAAGATTAGAATTAAAGAGATAGAGATTTGAGAATAAAGATTTGAATTATGTTAATTGTATTTTTGGATGAATAAGATCTCGTCTTTAATTTTAGTCTTTCTATTACTTATTTGTTAGAAAAAATGTTTTCTCATGCTATTGTAATATGTAAAAGAAAGAAGAGACAGAAAATAAAACATGTACATACTTTAAATTTGATAAAATATGTTTAGTTTACATACATGAGTTTTATATTTATTTCAGTGAAATAAATATACACATTGCGTAAACAGTTAGTAGTTAAAATTAAGACATGTTAAATCATACTATTCAACAATATATCTCTCATATAATTTCTTTAATATATAATGTAATTTATAATAAAAATTATGAATATATTTAAAAACGCGAATACATTAAACATTATCAAAGCACATATTTATTGAGCTATCGAACTCGCTTCATCGTAAAAATACTCGTGCGACATAAAATTTGATAATAAATCCCATGTTTTCTTCTTTTATACAGCGTGCATCTTCAGATATAAACACTGAGATTCTATTACAGCGACGGCATGGGGGGGGCCTTAATTCCGCTTGCAGTTTGCCCGTACGTTATCATCGTGCCCGTCCGCCTATTCGCCGGTGCACAAAACGCGAGATCGTTCAGACGTCGTGTTTAATGCTCGGGGCAGGAGAAACCTGGAACGCGATTAATCTCAAGGCACGAGAACTTGCCCGGTGCAGTTCCTTACACTGCACCGTTATAACGATCGCGGCGGAAACGAGCGCATTCGATGTGGCGCCTCGCACTAGCTCGAAATTGTGGCAGCTCATCTCTCTACGTCTCTATCTCTTTCTCTCTCTGTTTTTCTCCCTGTGGCTACGACTCATCATTCCGTATTACTTCCGTACGTGAAGAAACGAATAACTCGATCGTAAAGACTCGGCGAATTGATTGTCGGCGATAAAAAGGGTGACAATTAAACGCGGCTATAAAAGCGACCGCGATCCGATATAATCGTTCCGGAGTATATACGCGATACCGTCTATGTATTTTGGTGACATTTTTACGAGTTGTACGAACGAACGGTGTAGAGGCTAAGGGAGGGAATATTGCCGCAAACGCGCGTAGTTTGCATTCAGCGACAATGACAAATTTAATAGCTGCGTTTCGCGGCTTGCCTGACAATTACGATGACGCTTCATACGCGCGAATAACGTTAATAGGTACGGTTGGACTGGTTATCGGGCGCGATAAAAAATGATTAGCGCGCAAAGATTACATCGCGATGCGACACGGCTTTGCAATTTTCATTTAACAGGCGTATATATAAAAGGATCTCTAAAAATAAAATATTTATTCACGCGTACGACCATTTGTGCGTCGTCATGGATACACGCCAATGCAGCCGATGCGTTCATAATTATAGTTTTGATTAAAAGATTGCAGCTGACCTGCTTCCATTATTTCATTTCGTCGATATGAAAATCTGTATGACGCGAAGCGACCAATCGTCGATCTTCTATCAATCGATCGGCGCCACTTGTTTTGTGCAATTGCTACAATATCGAGTTTTCCATTCCCGATTGCAATGGTTTTACACGAGCGATTTGCGCTGCTAAAACCCTTGAGCGCAATATGACGCGAACGACCTTCGTGACGGATTAGGAGTAAATCGGATTACAACAAATCAGTGGGAGCTTACTTCCGCGAAACATCATCAGTTGCCTTCCTCTTTCAATGTCCGATTATTATGTCGAGTTTAATTGGAGAGCGCTCGAATTTTGTGGATCATAGTTCTAGTTATTATATTCTTTTTAGCTCAATAGCTCTCGTACATAAAATGCCATATAATTAATCGTTCCTAAAGAGGATTGAGAAATTGCGAGAATAAATCTGTCCAGTAAATCGTTTAATAACGCTATAAGCTTTTTGCGCCTTGTTGCAAGAGAAGCTTTTTTCTTTTGCTCGAACACGGCTTAATCTGTTCCTTAACGATCCCGGCTATGAAGACACGCTCGATCGGCAGGTTAATTTGACCGCAATGAAACCAGTCTCAATGAGACCATTTCCCAACGGATCCCAATACAAGGGATTGGGAACGAGGCGTAAGTCGGATTTTCGCTTAGCGATATCAGCTACGTCGCACACCAAATGATTAGTGGCACGATTCCAAATTACCCTCTAAAACTATCCAATCGTTGTCTAGAATTGTTTACATTGCCAACCAACAGTTATCCTACTGTTGTTTTTATTTTGATTATATGCCTATCGTGAAATAATTTTTTTTTTATTTAACAAAACATAACAATATATAAAAATTGCATATTTTTTTCTAATTTATTATAATGCCTATGTACAAATTAGGGATTATATTAGCCTTTATACGTAAAATAATTAGACTGTACCCGAGAAACCGATTGTGGAGTCACCTCGATCGATACTGTAATTTTGAGGCGCAATCTGGATAGGGATGTGTGGCTTAATGATTACATGATATTAGCTAGGTGCCTGCTGCATGGTTTTCCTCGGAAAGTCCTTTATCATGTTCGACATGGACACACCATATTTTCCAATATACAATCTAGGAAAGGAATGAGGCTCGTCGGTTGATATATAGCGCCACTCAAGGCGTATAAACGGTCGTAATTCATAGTATTATCAGATCTGACTGCGTGGCTAAGCGGCTGAAGCGGATCGTAAGAATGGAAAAGAGACAACGAGAGTTTGAGAAACAGAGGGCCAAAGAAATCGGAGATAATTGATCTTGTCGATGACAATCTTGCCAATCTGCGATTGCAATCTGGCAGATCGCCAGATATTATATTTGCATAACTATTAATTTTGTTACAAAGGATGAAAATGGAAAACGAGATATAAAAAAGAGAATTACAAATAGCAAATAGAAATTCGTATTTATAAGAATTTTAAAACGTCACAGACATTCTCTTATTCTTTGAACATAAAAGAACGGGCAATATCTTGCGGATATCGATCGGTGCCTCCCTACGTGTCCAAATTTCTTCGCGTGAACAACAGAGATCGAAGTCCCGACGTGTCCGTGATTTATTTCGTTGGACACTTGGCCGGGAGGAACGTGACTGGAAGTACGGGTTAGCCAGTCCCTTAAATCACTGAAGCAGCGCTGGAGAGTCGAAATCGGTATCTTGGCTGCTATATTCCGCGCACGATTGAGCCTGAATGGCGTTCTATGATGCTCTATCATCGTGCCTTTGTCTTGTGACTGCAAACGATAGTCCTCGCAGAGCTGGAACCCGATGCCGCTATCGAAAAGGAAACGAGATTCGAAATATGTACATCACTGTCAAGGAAAATCGCGCGAAAATGTTTCCTCCGCGATATCGTGCATTACTTTGACATTCCATGAGAAAAGTTAAAGGAATGTTTTCTACTCTGAAAAGTATGAAAGAGCTTTTAAAATATATCTTGTGCGATATAAAAATAATCGTATTTTATTGTTTTTTTTTTTCTGCAGTTGATATATGTATCGATTAATAGTGATAAAACTTTTTGTAATATACGGGCAGCTTCCCAGAATCTTCTTTCTTGAAAGCGGAAGAGGATACTAACAAGACGAATTGACGAAACGAGGTTGATTTTCGACTACGTAACATGGGAGGGATAGTAAACTAAGCCAGCGTGATTTAACGACATCGTTCAAGACTTTAATACCTTGTTACGAAGGGGCCGATCTTTCTACTTTTTACGGTGCGACATCTTTAAGAGAGCCTTTTGAAGAGGCCAAACGTCGAACATTTCCTTGAAAGGCTTTTGCCCGATGTGTCATCCTTACACGACCGGCTAAATTTCATTAGTTAATTAAGTACCAGAATTCTGCCAAGATTTTCTTTTCAGGATGTTGATTTATATCGCGCGATAGTTTGTGCGATAGTACGAACCTTTACGCATGAGGCGACATTTTCACCGAAGTACGGTTATTCAAGAGAAATGTGTCTGATTTTAAAAGTTATTCCTGAGATTAAAGCTCTTCATTTAGCTGGCGCGGGAGCCGTTCGTTCTGTTCCGGAACGCAAACGCAAAAGTGATAATGACGGAACAGCGGGAATAAGTATTGATCGCGCTCTGCGGCTGGCCAGTAGTTACGAGCTGGTGTGGTCAAACAGTAGTAATAGAACCGGTCGTGGTTAGCCAGTAGTAAGAGCGTAGCTGTGGTCAGACAGTTAGTATCAGGTCTCGCTGCGGTCTGATACGAGCAGCTGCTCTACTTCATCATACTGTGCTTCTGTTTTAAAACTTTTGATGGTTGTATCATCAGTGTTTATTTCAGCCAAAATGCAAAGTACACGTCGTTATACTTCAATTACTGCATATAAAATATTTTTTTAGAGAATAACTATCATTTCTAGACCAAGCGCGCAAATACAATGCTTTTATGTGCACGGTGGTACTTTATATTTTTCATTCTCTTAACAAATAAATTAAAAATATGATGTAGAAAATTATGATCAGCATGTTGTATGTTTCATACAATGCGCAATGATACCGAAGCATATTAATTATTATTATAATAACGTCATTATGTGATATTCACATAATGATAGTGACAAAAATATAATTTATCTCTAGTTATAATTAAAAATGACATTGGAAAAACTGGAAAAGTTAAGTCCGTTCCTGCCTCGCATCTTTTCAAAGAAACGTTGTATAGAAACAAAGCCGATTAAGTACTTAAAAACGAATCAATTAAATAGGTACAACCTAAATGTCGTGCAAATAAACTCCTCATCTTCGGGATGAAAACTTTTTTCTGTTATTTCAAATAAATTAAATTAAGTTTTTCAATTTTGCAAGGTTTCTCTTTTTACTCATATTTGAATAAAATAAATTTTTGAAATTTTATTTCTGTATTAGTAATTTAGAACGCAATGGCATCGATAGATATTTTGTGCATATATTATTATTTTTTTACTTTTAGTAACATTAGAGTGTATGCAGTATAATTTTTTATGCTCTACTATATATTATCTCTCGTATATAAATAATACAGAGATTTTTTATTGCAGAATAAGATATTCTTAAAGCATTGCAGTCAACAGTTTTTATTATTTGCACGTAGACGAAGAAAGGTCTGTAATTATTTTCCAGACCAAATTCTTTCTTTCTCTTTTATGCGTTTGGGCGAGTTTCAATGATGACATGAATAAAAGATATGAGAGGAGAAATTCGCGTAGAAAGTTGTGCCGACGAAGACAAATTGCATTACAGAATTCCTTAGGGGGAAAATATAAATGATTATTCGCAAAGAGAGCGAAGAAGAATGGAACTGAAGATTGAGACATTTGTAATATACAACGATTAATCTTCTTGTTTCTTATATATAGATCAAAAGCATATGTATACCAGTAACTAAAATAATTACAATTTAGTCGAGATATGAAATCCATACCGATATCATAACCAAAGAGTATCTCGCTATGCAATTATCTTTGTACATTTAATCACGTAATCGATAGCGAGATTGCATCAATACTTGTTTAATATCTAGGTATGATAATGCAACATTGTCGTTGCAATCCAACGTACTTCATTCCGTAACGTGAATGCACGTGCACGCTGTTGTGCTTGGAGAAACCATGTAGAGCAAACAAGAAGCTCTTAAGCATATAAGCCTCATAGTCTGCAGTTCGAGCCATTGCGTATGCCAGAAATTTGCGAAACGAGGATGCGGCAGAAAAACAAGTTAATATAATAAGTAGAGATATATAAGTGCGGAAGTATGGTTTGTATGTTGATTATGAAATGAATATATGTATATATATATATAATGTCACAGTTATTTTAATCTCTTCAAAGAAAACGGCATCCCACGGTTAGTTGCGGCAAAAGTCGGAATGGTTTTCTAAAATCCGATTACTCCGGCCGACTTAAGCGGATTTTCGTGGAAACTACGTCACGCCCGCGTTTGAAATCCATTGTACTTATAAACAAAAAGATGACAGGATTTATCTTTCCGTGTTTCTTTGTAACAATAAAATTTATCCCCTTTTTTACAAATAAGGGTTTCATATTACCAGTAACTAAAATAATTACAATTTAGTCGAGATATGAAATCCATACCGATATCATAACCAAAGAGTATCTCGCTATGCAATTATCTTTGTACATTTAATCACGTAATCGATAGCGAGATTGCATCAATACTTGTTTAATATCTAGGTATGATAATGCAACATTGTCGTTGCAATCCAACGTACTTCATTCCGTAACGTGAATGCACGTGCACGCTGTTGTGCTTGGAGAAACCATGTAGAGCAAACAAGAAGCTCTTAAGCATATAAGCCTCATAGTCTGCAGTTCGAGCCATTGCGTATGCCAGAAATTTGCGAAACGAGGATGCGGCAGAAAAACAAGTTAATATAATAAGTAGAGATATATAAGTGCGGAAGTATGGTTTGTATGTTGATTATGAAATGAAACACGAGCGATGTGAGAGTGGATTTCTCATTCAGACTAAAAGCGCATTATTTCGTAAAATAAATTTGCATACTCTTTAATTCAAGTATAATAAAAAATAAATGTTTAATATACAATATATATGTAGTTTGCAATATAACTAGAAACTTTGCAGTGAAATTTCGCGCTGCCCTGCGATCGACGTATGCGAGCTTCTTGCTTGATCTAGAGCCAAGGAAGAGACAGGATACGCCTCCGACAACCCATGATCCTTGACACTTGGAAACGGGCCAAGCGCAGGTTCTCCGGGGGCGTCGAACTTATGCCGCCGGCAGGCTTCCAAAATTATAGCCCGACTGCGTCAGCAACTACGGTGTTTGTTTTCATCTCGATGTCGGCACGACGATCCATATATATTTTTTCATGCCGTCTTATTTCAATCGCGCCTATTGTTTTCAGCGATTAGTGGATTGAATAAATGCGGCGCGATGAAAGATATTTCAATACCGGATATTGTCGCGCGCGCGTGTCAAAAGACGATATTATTTTTGTCAATGGGCAAATATATATATATATATATATATATATATATATATATATATATATATATATATATATATATATATATATATATATATATATATATATATATATATATATATATATATATATATATATATATATATATATATATATATATATATATATATATATATATATATATATATATATATATATATATATTTGCCCATTGACAAAAATAATATCGTCTTTTGTATATATATATGTATATATATATGTATATATATATATAATGTCACAGTTATTTTAATCTCTTCAAAGAAAACGGCATCCCACGGTTAGTTGCGGCAAAAGTCGGAATGGTTTTCTAAAATCCGATTACTCCGGCCGACTTAAGCGGATTTTCGTGGAAACTACGTCACGCCCGCGTTTGAAATCCATTGTACTTATAAACAAAAAGATGACAGGATTTATCTTTCCGTGTTTCTTTGTAACAATAAAATTTATCCCCTTTTTTACAAATAAGGGTTTCATATAAGCATTGCAGAATGGCTCTCTGATACAGAAACTATGTTCGGTGCAACGAGGACATTTTCGTCTTATTAGCGAATAATATTGTTTTTGTATACAAGATGGACACAAACTGTATAATAACATAATTAGCTGTTCTACTTTGACTTGACAGGGAGGAAATATGTGAATTTATAATCTCCGCTGATTTAAGAGTCTTTCGATGAAAACATCATTTGCATTTATATCGGATATCTCCTATCTTCTATATAAATTTCAGTTATATTTGCTGAAAACATCCAATATTATTTCTGATCTTTCATTGTTCTAATTTAGTTCTAATCTCAATTATCCGCCATTCGTCATTTGTTATTCATCTTTATCGTAGCTAAAAATGCCGCGTAATTTTCCTACATTAAGTCGAAATATTTTTAGATATCCGGCATCAGCGACTTGTCGATATCTAATACGAATCTCGTTTAATTGATTTCAGGTTGAATTACTTGATGGCAGGCTTGAGTCCAATGTGGTATCACGCCACAAACGTCGCCTTACACGCCGGTGCGTGCATTTTGGTCACCAGAGTGAGTCTCGTGGTAGCGGCACTTCGGCCAGGATTCGCGGCTCTCGCTGGATTGTTATTCGCCACGCATCCTGTGCATACAGAAGCGGTAAGTGACGATATACGAGACATCCCGGAAATAAATAACTGTAATATATTTTATCAATTAATGATTTTAGGATTTAAAGATGTAATTTTTCAAGTAAGAAATGTCAGTATAAATTATACTCGGTTCGATTCGGCGACTTGTATTTACGATCATTATCAGCTATATCCTTTTCAGATATAAAACGCAAACTAATAGTTGTACACGCTTTAGCCGATCGCTCGTTATTCCGTGATTTTGTTTGCCATCATTTGCTTACAGTTAATTAATATGCAATAGCATATTCTCGCAAACATGTACTTACGCGTTACATAGTTCACAGCACAATAGCAAATTCAACCTAAACTAAACTAAACAACAAGATTAGCAGAGTCCACTCGTCTCGTAACCGCCTCGTATGCGCGAATAGAGTCTAGTTGATCCGATTTTCGTAAGTGTATAAACATAATTAGCCTAATCTTATTATGACTATGATCGTGACGGACAAAATTTGATGTGCTTGTTGCCCGAGAGCGACAGAGAGAGCGAGAGAGAGAGAGCGAGAGAGAGAGCGAGAGAGAGAGAGAGCGAGAGAGAAGAGAGGGGGGGAGGGGAGAGAGAGAGAGAGAGAGAGAGAGAGAGAGAGGGCGAGAGGAAGAGAGAGATTGTTGTTATAAGATAGACCTGTTCTTGCTATAATCAACGTTGGCGTTTATCAGCCCTAAGAGAAACACTTAGGATGTGTGCGCATGCTACTTTAGACAAATCGTAAGTTTTCTTTGGAAGTCTATACAGACTGAGGAGAGGCAGTATTAGAGCTGCTAGCTTTCATCAAGTATTTCTACACGGCATTAGCGCAAGAATGATAAACTTCGGCGTCGTTAATAATATTACTCTACTTAACCTACTTTATTTAAGTACGTAACTATGACGCTTTGTTCGCCGTTATTGTACAAAATTATATTATGTATTTGTAGAAATGTAAGTTTGTAAAACGTTAGATTAGAAGGTTGACAAATATAATACGGAACTATGCATCGGTGATTAGAACACATTTGTTTATAATGTTGAAGATGATATATATAAATTGATAGAAATTTGTTATTTTCTACGTATGTAAAATTGTTAAAGATAACATAAACGATATATGTATAATGTATATGTATAATAGTAATATATCAAAAAAAAAAAAAAAAAAAATAGAAAGAAACAAATTTGCGCGTGTGCGACATGCATCAATATTTTCATATATAAAATTATTTTGAAATAATATATGCATATGTGTATATATGTTAATATATTTTATATTATTTCAAAATAATTTTATATATGAAAATATTGATACACGCGTAAATTTTATTTTTTATTGATATATTACTATTCTATTCGACGGTGTTTATATTTATTCGCGACTCATGAATTGAAAGCGATACATTATACCAATGAACAATGCATGTCAATTTTTCGTAATTATGAATAAATAATTACACACACATGAGAAGAATGTATGGGAACTAGATTGCATAGGTATATATACAAAGGTGAATTCCGCGTCATTAGTTCAGAATCGTGCCTTTTGAGCAGAATTACTGGCGGCATACGACACTGGTTCGCAAGTCCGGTCTCTGCCTATTACAAGCTCGGCCTGCTTGCCGGTCACGCACTGCATCCTGTTACAATCACGTGCGTATGGTATTGCATGTATTATTCGTTGCGTGCATAGCCAGCCCTCGTTGCCAGTGTCACTATTGTGATATCATGTTCACGTCGTGGGCGGATGGCTAAGTCAGATAATACTCATATTAGATCAAATACTCTGCTAGACATGATTCTTTTTATATGAGATGGTATGACAGTATCTCGTAATATCTTGTCCCCCTGTAGCAATAGAGCAATGGAAAAATTGCGCGAGGACCAAGGATTTTTATCTGGCATATAAAATTGTATATAAAATCTGTTTTTCTTTTTAGCAATTTAATCGAAAATTTTGTGATCGGTTTCATAAATAATTGACGTGATTTTCAAATTAGGAAGTAGCAAAAAAGATGATAGAATATTCCAGCACATATTTCAGGATGTTAATTTAAAGATTTATTCATCGTTCAAACTATTTTTATCCGATTACATTAAATATTGAAACATCTACACCAATCGAAGCGCTACCATTTTGCCTTTATCGCGACAAAATCGCCACAAAACTTTTTATACGTTAAAAGTGTTTTTATGTTCTTCTTTTTAATTCATATTTTTTGTCACGAAACGTTCATAAACTTGTCGCTAATATTAATAAATTATACCATATCGCGCATGAATATCGGAAATCTCGTGCTTCAATCGGAAAACGCGACACCGCAGTATTAACCTCCGGTTTACTCGCAACTCCCGTTTCGCTTGCCATGATACAGGATCTGTTATCACATCGTTGCTTGCATTACTCTGACGGCAATCAGCGGCTCTCTGCCAGTCAAATCAGCCGGTACCGTTTGATGCTATTTGCCGAAATGATCATTCGACGAAACTGCCGTCCGTTTCCAGATTAAGTTCTTCATTCGGCCGTTGAAAGGAATTTCGTATTAATTATGTACAACACCATTGAAGCGGTTGGCTTTTGGTCCGGTGTAAACCGGTCTGAACAAAGGACGCGTTTGAAAGGGTGGGTGAAGGAGGGGCATCGAGTGAAGAGGGATCACTGACCATCGTCCTGGACTTCGTCGTTTGTCTGTCGTGCGAACGCGGAAATCTCTGCGATCGATCAATTAGCATGCTCGTGTCGCTGTTCATTATATAGGCTGCATTCTACTCATGCTCGTATGACTAATTAATTGGCAGGAGTTCAATAGCCATTTGCAGGTCGATCGAATAAGAAGCTGATCTTTTTATATTTACATTATAACAAGCTTATTTATAACAGCTAATATAACTGAATGCTAAAAAAAATAATAATTCTGTGTTTTTTGTATGAAAAAAATTAAGAAAAAGAGAGAACTAATGTCTAAATAATGTTTAAAAAATATTTAGACTCTTCTTTTTCCTTGCTACAAATTTATAAAAGTGAGAGGGCTGTGTGATATGCTGTATGATATATATTAAATATATTCCTCGATCAAAATTTATGTATGCTGGATTTGCCGATGGTAATGTCCTAAGTAACAAGATTACGTTAAATGATGTTTTAATAACGTCTTATTGACGTTAGAAACGTCATTAGGATATTGTAGATACACAGATTTATTATGTGTAAAAAATATATTATTAATAAAAAAACCTTTTCAAGAAAAATAAAAAATATATGCCAAGTACATAAAAAAGTATATGTATAGTTGACGTTTTTTTATCATAAAATAAAATTTTATCACTCATCGGTCGATGACAAGTTACATATTGGCGATAAAAATTTAAAGCGCAATGTAGGATGTATTTAAGTCAATAAGTCGTTAAAGAAATAATTACCGCCAACATATAAATATCACGATACATAAATTAAAATTTGCATTTTCCGATTGCTTCAATTTCTATTTCAAATGAATAAAATGTACAATATATCCGCTTAAACAAATAGCTGTTGCTTTGATACGTTTACGAATTGTTAATATGGACAGTTAAATAAACGCGCTGACTTATAATAGCTGAAATTATTAGATAATAGAAATTTAGTATTATCAAGTAGTAGAGAATAATTTCTTTTTGGTGCTTGTTGCATTCATTTTTCAAAGAATAATAACACAACGACATAGCAATTATTATCCGCCTTTTTTACCGCGAGATTTATTAAGATTTATTAAAAATTATTTTTTTATTTGAGAGAAATTGCAGTCATTAAGCTGTAATTATTATACCTTTGAGTCAATATATATATATATATATATATATATTCAATTCATGTTGTTTAATAGGTGATTGAATGCAAGATTGTCAGAAATAATAGATATGGAAATCGAATAATAGTCCTTTCACATAATAGTTTGTTCAGAGATACCTGGATATATCAAATAATATAAATATAGAAAATAATATATATAGATTATTTTGTAAAATCACTATCCATTTATTTGGATCGGAAAATGTATTCAGTCCGTTAATCGGTTCAATTAAATATTGTTTTATTATCTTACTCGTATACACACTCTTTTGACTCCTCTTTTTTCTGCGCATATAAAGCCTGCAAAGAAGAAGAACAATTCCTTGAAATCACAACTACTTTATCACATTAAAATGCGCTCACTTTTGTACAATGAAAGTCGCTCGATTTTACAACTCGCTATTGAATGAGTGTAACGAAATGATTTGCATAAGAGAAAGTGTAGATTAGAGAAACGGCAAGAATTTCAAAGAAACCACAAAGACTATATATAAGCTCTGCTATTACAATAATTGCCTTACCGTTGTTTGTGGTATTTAACAACAATATTTTCCTTCATTCAGTGTTTTCTTTTTGTTTTCTTTTGACGCTGTTTTTACGCACATTATCGTGTACGATGGTACAAGTTATAAGCAAAATACCATTATAACAATGTATATATATATTGCTTTTCATTTTATTATTTAATTTAATTTGGATAACATACAATAATACGAAAAAGAATATTAATTCAAGTAACTCTTTTCACATTACAATAATAAGATTAATTGGTTTGTATAAATGCCGATATTACACCTTTGTAGCATTTGTTGATTTATTATATACTTAAAAAAAAATAATTAAAAGCTTAAACAAAACTCAATTATTCATAGTGCATTATTCATTTTCCGAAAGATGCTTAAAACGAAATTTTACAACTTATATGGAATATGGGTCATTTCGTAATATTTCATAGACAAATGCAACTTATTAAAATAGATTTTGCCATAGAAGTCGAAAAAAGACTAATCATTTTATAGGAAGGCATGTTATAAAGCTTGTTTTGGATTCAAGATCTAACTTTTTGCTTAACGGATGTCTTTGAAAACTGTTTAGTCGTATTGTCTTTACTCAAAGCATCCCTTGAATTGAAAAAGAAGAACGCGGTTCTTCCGCTGCGCTTATGTATCTTGAAAGCAAACGGGTGGGCTAAAACAAAATACGTGTTCCGTTTCACGATGTACGGAAGAGAAGCCGCTGGCTCGAAACACTCATAGAAAGGAAGAGAGAAGAGCAAGGATAAAGGAAAGGAAGATCGCGAGCGAGATGCGTCCTGAATGCTTTTTCTTTTCATCTAAAAGAACTAAAGAGCATCAGCGTGCATACCGGAATGTTTTCCAGGTATTGTTGGGAAGGAGAGCGGGGAGATGCATTCCCGTTAAATTATTCGTAAAATCGTAGGTACCTTCACGGTACAGTGCGATCTTTCCGACGTGAAAACGGAGGCATTTCTCCGTGTGCAATAGTCCGTTCATTTTGAAAAACCAACAGGATTGTCAATCATCGTGGCGAAGATATCGCTTGTCCGCGAGAAAATAAAAGAAGAATTTTGGCATTGCGGGACGCGTGTAAAAATCTATAATACATGGCAGCATGTCACTTTTTGTCAATTTAAAGTTATAGTTGTAATTAAAAATACGAAATAAATTGATGCATCGGGGATAGTCCGCGCAAATGTACTTTCTAAAAGCTGTAAATTTTAATTTTTTTATAACTTTTTTTACTAAATCGCTTATGATGAGACATATAATCATTGAAAATTATATAAATATTGAAAGTTGTGTCCATCATTCATTATATATTATGGGTAGATATTATGTAAGTATATATAGATATTACATATAGTAAACTCATATTGATACTCTGGGATAATTGTACTTAATACATATAATAGCCTGGTTACTAAATTAAGGGAAGCTCAACCGGGTGGCCTAGATTAACAAAATAATTCACGGATCCCTATAGATTACCGATGACCAGTATCTCGGAATTAGCAAAGCCCTTATAGATTATACATTCCTATGACAATCGACTATCGGAATTGATTGATACATGTATGAATCCTATATTGATATTTTTAATTGTACGTGTTACAATCTTTCTACAGGTTTATTTGTCATTTATTATCAATGAACCAGTGAAGATATTCAAGTATAAACAATAATAAATTTATCGTTAAAATAGAAAAGAAACGAACAATAATATGACAGATATGTTATAACAATGATGAAGAAGATTGGAAACAAAACTAAGAAGATTACTTTCCTCGTAAAAGGCAATTTTATCTTTCTGCGGCTTAAAGCAAAAGCTGAAAGATATTTGTCATATTAGAGAAATTTGTCAGAAATTGTAGAAGTTTTATGGTGAGAGGGAAATATATTGCCTGTATTATATATTATTATCATGTATAAAACTTGATAAAAGTTCGATAAGAACAATGATAATAAAAGGTACTACGTGATATTAAAATTTCTAGAACAGGATAATTATCTCGTCGTACGTTCGAGTCTGTTAATTAAGTACGTTCGCCTTCGTCCTTTTGTGACAATCAAAAAGATTCTGGGAGACATATTCATTATCTCGCGGACCATCGATTTCGACGTTCTTACCCAAGGGAATCCGCGGACGTCGGTCGGCCAAGTCGGCGACGACCTGGAGTTAACAGCGCGAGTTTAAAAGTGATTTATCTCTGATTTATGGAGGAAAGAGCACGGTACGCGGAAGCCGAAAGTTTCTCGGCTTCTCGGCGACGAGGCGGAAAGAATTATCGGTCGGGCACAATGGACAGGCGGTGATATCGTTTACACGTCGAATCCCACGGCCGTCCGTTCTGCAAGAGGACAAAAAGAATGTCGGCTGCCTTCCTCGCCTTTGGCCGAGGAAAAAATATCGCGGCTTCTGCGAGCTCGGCGGATTTTCAGAGCCGAGCTATGCTAGAAATGGAAACGCCGTCGTCGAGATGGTCGCAATTGAGAATGCAGTTGAATTTTTTTACGGCGAGAGAAGTTTGTAATGAAAAATTTAATTCGCCGAGAAGACGGGAGAGAGTTATTTGCAACAAAATATTTTTGCTACGCAAGTAAGATATTTTACTTGCTTCTGCACATCACTGTTTATTCTTCGCCGGCCTTTGATATTTCCTGCTTTAAGATATTCTCCTCGTATCTTATACTATTTGCGAATAGTTAGTGTGTGTTTTATATTCCAAAGCTTAATGAGGAACTTGATGCAAATGTACCGACGTCAATCTAAGTTTCTGTAACGCGCGGTATAAATGCAATTTATCTAAAAGCACTTACACATTATTGGCAAGATTTTGCCTCGCTACGTTCCTCTTGGCCGCATGCGTTTGCGAAATCCCGCAGTGAAATATTCATGGCGACGGTATTCACAACTACCAGCAGCGTAATTCCGCGCACGATTCGTAGGATGTCGATTCAAAGTAAAGGAGGTAACCTCGTTTCACGCGGACGAAACTTTTCTCTCCCCATTTCCAGCGGTGTTCCTCCCTTTGAGCTGACGTCGAAACGTTACAGAAAACGTGTCGCTCCGTTCCCAAAGGAGCTTCGTCGAGCGCAGTCGATGTTCAGAAAATATCCGTAAGTTGGTGACGCGAGCAAAAATATTTGTCAGCGATCGAAGATCGAAGCGCATATGCAAAAGTGCATTTTTACACAACATATTTGCAACGTGAACAATAAAACAAAATAGTTTATTAAGCATAACAATTCGCGCTTTGTCGCGTTTCGCTTGTGAAACAACGCGCGAATGCGTTCGAAACGATTTAGGTACACTTGACTTTTATCTTTTTCCCTCTCTCTCTCTCTCTCTCTTTTTCTCTCTCATTCCTTCATCGGTTTAACGCTTGACACAAAAGGGTGTCGCTGGCGCATACCGCTGTCTCGCATCACGCCGCCCCTATTCCGGAAACAGCCGGAAGTAGGAAGGTATCAGCTGGCTGAAGTCTAAAGCTGAGAGTTTCAGGTCTTGATTGCACGATTCATAACGTTCTCAGAATCCGGGCTCAGTGTTCGTCCTGCCCATCCCTTAACTTGCTCCAGTCCTATTCTCAGCCGCCACGTGATACGACACGACGACGGATTCTCACATCCGGACAAGGTGGATCGCTCGTTACGGCCGAAACTCGAATTTGCGCCAGGATAGAGAACGATCAGAGGATTATGTCGGATCAAAGAAGCGTGTGTAGAGAAAGGAGTGCTTCTCTACGTGCGAACAGTGAGCACCGGACTTTGCAATTTATCATTTTCAATGTAGAATCATTTATTTCGCAGCACAAGAGCAATATTTTAGCAAGACATCCGAAAGCATTTTCAGCATTTTCGCATTTGCAAGCTACCGTCCGCCGATCTTTTCTATTCAGAATCTGGGAAACGTACCTTTTTTCAAGGAGTTGAAAGGTAGTTGAATGAGAAAAGTCACGAGAGCAACGATTTAAAAAAACTTCGCGCAAGATCAGAGTGAAAACGCTGACCATGTAAGAAGTATTTCATCAAACTCGGATGTAACAGATTAAATTGAACGGAGAAATTGAAGTTTTCCTCATTTTAGCGCGCGTAACATATTTTAATAATATATTAAAATATATTAAAATAACCTGATATTTATAGAGATTAATATTCTTTCCTTTTTTAAAATTTTGCGTCGAGTGCCTACATTTTCATCTCATTATTTCATACTGTCAATTTTCCGTTTCTATGATGCAGAAAACTCCACGTGAACTCTCCGTTATAGTTGACGTACGCGCTATCTCTATACATGCATCTTTATAGATATATGTCCTTTGAGAGCGATGCTGAACTTTCACAAGCGTTCTGCAAACAAGATCATAGGACCCTTTCTACACAAGTATTTTCTAGCAGACCTTCTAAGCATTTGTCTTAATGCAATTTATAGTTTATTTATAATATGTATTTTGAGTCTCCGTATTAATAAAATTGTCGCATTAAAATTATAAAAAATTTTATGAAAATAATCTGAAGTTATTGCTTATATACGACACAGTAATACATTTCCTTTGCGATATACATGCAAGATGAATACATTACGATATAATATAGGCACGCAAACTGTCATTTTCCTTGAATGGATCATAAAACAAGGCGAGCGCGTCCCTTATTTGGCTTTAGAACGTGGATGGAGACACGTGCGGCCAATTGAAGTTCCATTTCACAAAAGTTGCTCCGGCAACTTCCTAGCGACCTCCGCTCCCGGACTCAACTCGAGGAGAACCGCAGGAACCTCTGTGACGGTAATTGGAGACAAATAGAGAAAATACTTTTGCTAGTGGCCGCAATGACGATCATCCCAATGTTCCGTACGAGCGGTTAGACGTTTCATTAAAGGATATTGCCGTTGCTCAGAGGCCGGAAGAGAGGAAAGGGGGTGGGAGTGCAAACTTCTTAAGGGTGAACCGGTTGCAGTATGCCTCGGTTTGACGACGGCGAGTTAGTGAACCAGCGAGAAGGTAACCCTCTTTCCCAATCGTTGCGCGACAAATCTCCGGTAAGACGTCGCCAATTATTAGATCATCGATGCGAGCATAGGTCTCCGATCAGAAGTGTCGAATCAGATAAAAGATTAACGAAAATTGAATATTTTCTGGGATGATATTGCGCGAGATGAAGATATTATTATACACATAAAATACATTTTACATATCTTTTGCGATATATCTTTTTATTTTTCTTTCGTGATAGAATGTCATTATCTAAACTATTCTCTGAGATTGTGTAATATTAAAATTATATTACATTTGATAAAAATTATTGTCCGTGTCGTATTTATTACGACCGTTTTAAATTTCGGGCAGCTGTATCACTACTTCAAAGTAAAATGAAAGATATGTTCACTCGCGCAAATAAGAAAAAGCTACAAGTCGAGTGTCTGTCTCTTCTTTTTCGCCGTTTCCACTCCGTTATCTGTTTGTGCCGCCAACAACTGACATGGAGTACAGACAAGGTTAACAAGGTTGTCAGAATGACGTTTGAAATATTGCAAATAGAGATATAAAAATACAAGTTATACCATTATGCTTCGTAATGTAATAAGTGAATTACTACGTTAATATTATAAGTTTTTTATAATATTACTATTGATAGGAACGGGATACTATGGAGTTTCTTTCATTATCGGTTTGGCGTTTGTCCACTTCGTTAGCTTTTTATAAAGTAAGTTTGGAGGGATTTAACGACGTCGTTGTCGCGAGAAAGAGAAAACGGAGGGTGAACAGTAGTAGTAAGAACCTGAGACTTTATTAAAGCCTCCTATAATATTAAAGAGGTCAGGATATTGCCGGCTTCTCGTACGTGCTTATACTCCAAAATATAACGACGGTTCTCAGAACATTTAGACTGTACCAAAACTGTACATTCTTGTCATATTATGATATTATATAAAAATATGGTTGCGCAATTTTTATACGCGAGCACACACACACACACACACACATATATATATATATATATA
>NW_021848499.1:913657-933301 GCF_003651465.1 Formica exsecta | reverse complement strand
TATTATATATAAATATATAAGTTTAAAAGAGAAATAATTCTATCTTATATATGATATCTAAAAAAATGTGATTATCATATATAATAACAGAAAAATAATTTAATGTAAATTTTTGTGATTTAATCTTTCTTATCATTTTTATTATTATTTTCAAATAAAATGTAATTAAATGTAACACTTGGCGGCTTTTTTCTTGCTTTAGTTTAATCTACGGAGATGATTAACTGTAAATGAAAAGCATTTTAAGTTAAGGCTCGTTGTTACTAGGCATACGCATTGCAAGCATGTTTACTGCAATTGACTTGTTGTTACGGCGTAAGGTAATCACGCTACCGTGTACATTTCAAACAAGATGCTCTCTCTCTCTCTTAACGCCTTTATACTTCACGGCAATGTTCTCTTTCGTGAGAAGCGCCTCGTTGGCGCTTAGACTGCAGCATGAGAACCAAGTGACCGAGCTGTCGTTTCGTGGTTACGACGTCGTTGCCGTATCAGTGTATATTGCTAGTGAAAGAGGCCCGAACCCTTCTATCGGTTTACGTCGGTTCCGCGGAAGGGATGAATTTTGTGAGCGCGCGGAAAGGGACGGGCGTGTTCGAGGGGATGGATTTACCCGCAGAGCTCGGTTTTAGGCCAAATTAAACATGAAGCTGCGCAATCGTTCCGGTTCGTGGAGTGTTTCCTTCACAGAAGATTCAACGCCAGGGATTGAGCCGAATATACGTCTTTCCTCATACCATCGTATAGTATTTGAACGTTTAATTTTATATCATCGTTAAAACGTACGTATATCGCAAAGTCAGAAATATTAATGCTGATCAAAGTGGAGCAAAGAGAAAAAAAGAGAGAGAGAGAGAGTTACATCTTCATCTTCATTCGTCTAATTTAGTTTCAAGTGATATATAATATAATGAGTGTTATGTGTAGTATATATGAATATGAGTTAACTGATTCATATGGAGCAGGATATGACATTTAAAATAATAATTTGATTTACTTACTTGTTTCAATCATTCGCGAAATATTTGCGAATCACCTAATTAAAATAGTTATACTCATCGTGTGCTCTACCAGAATTATCTTTCGCTAAATGTACAATTGATTGTGACATCATCCCGCACAGAGAGCTTATCACTCACACTGAAAATTTGACATATGTTGCAGATCGTTGCATGTCATCGTTGACACGCATCATTACTTTTCTCTCCTCTTGTCACCTGTGGTTTAACCGCGTTAAATGACGATATTAATTAATTAATTTGTGAGAATATTAATATTATATAAACGTAGATACGCGCGCTTGATTTGCTATTGCATACAAAAATAAAACTGAGAGAAACGTAAAAATAAATACTTTTAATCTTATTGTTAGATTGCTATTTACACGACAAGAATATTATAAATACGAGCGACATTTCAGTTTTGTAAAAATATGTAATTTAATAACTAATTTAATAATTAATTATATTATTCAAATATCTTTGAAAAATAATAAAAAATGAAAAATATAAAAGATTTCAAGATAATATTATTTAGTAATTTTATAATGTGCATAAAATTGGCACAGATATTCTGACGTTAGTCAATGGGTTATTAATATTTGAATAATAGTCCACGCTTCCAAGAATAAAAAGAAAAATGTATTGATATAAAAAGAAAAGTATTGAGGAAGAAAACTTAAAGAAAACTAGGACACTTTGAGTTATCTCAAAATAACAAGCGAACTCTTAAGAAAGTGTAGCGCTTCATATAATCAATTAGAACTCCAGAACGAGTGAGATGCTAATGGAGTTCGACTAAGTACAAACTAGAGCAAACTGGTGTCGAATCGAATGAACGGCATCAGCCTTCTCACTGGCTCGCATCTGTCTCTATCGTAAATCCATCGAGTTATGCGTGTAACGCAAGCGATCACAAATCGCTGTCTTTAGTCACCCTATTTCTTCTATGTCGAATTTATCTTTTAGAAAAAAATATGCTTACATATGTATTTATTTGCAGCCTAAGAATAAAAAGCAGTCTACTGACTTTTCGGAAATATATGGATGAAATATATGAGAATAATTGTTGTGTAATACAAATTGAAGAAAACACATTTTTTTTATGAGACCATTGAAATGAGTAAAAAAAGAAAAATGTATTGATATAAAAAGAAAAGTATTGAGGAAGAAAACTTAAAGAAAACTAGGACACTTTGAGTTATCTCAAAATAACAAGCGAACTCTTAAGAAAGTGTAGCGCTTCATATAATCAATTAGAACTCCAGAACGAGTGAGATGCTAATGGAGTTCGACTAAGTACAAACTAGAGCAAACTGGTGTCGAATCGAATGAACGGCATCAGCCTTCTCACTGGCTCGCATCTGTCTCTATCGTAAATCCATCGAGTTATGCGTGTAACGCAAGCGATCACAAATCGCTGTCTTTAGTCACCCTATTTCTTCTATGTCGAATTTATCTTTTAGAAAAAAATATGCTTACATATGTATTTATTTGCAGCCTAAGAATAAAAAGCAGTCTACTGACTTTTCGGAAATATATGGATGAAATATATGAGAATAATTGTTGTGTAATACAAATTGAAGAAAACACATTTTTTTTTATGAGACCATTGAAATGAGTAATAAACGATTTTATTATTCATTTATCTTCTGCATCACTTTGCATTTATTTCTCCATTGTTTAAAGGCCCATTATTTGCAAGTGAGGATAAATATCTCTTGGCCATTCTTTGTTTTGGAGAATTGCCCATTATCCCTCGCCATAAATCTGACAGGTGCCGAAGGAATCTATCGCAAAGTGGTCATCGTAATCTCTGTTATCTTAAGCAGACCCTTCGGTTATGGTTCCATGCTTCTAGCAGAGAGAGCCTGCTTCGAACTCGGCTCTCATTCCCCTTGACATTGACGGAGTATTGTTTCCCCGAGCAAGATTTCCTTCGGGTCCACTTGCTACACGAGCAGCAAGGATGAAGATATGGCAAAAAAGGATGAGATTGTAATGAAATGTCAACTCAGTGTTTATTTTCTGCGAACTTTGTTTGAATGTTCGGGATACAAAACAATATTTTCGAAGACATTTTAAGTAATACTGATAAAATATTTCTTTCCTTTTTTATATGAATCGTTAAAAGTATACTATTTTGCCGATGTATTTCACATATTTCGTACTCATGCCGCAGTTGAAGGATAAATGCTAATTGTTACTCTTCTTCCTGGTGCTGTTTTGCTGTAATTGAATGATTAATTGCATCTCCGTTTTCGCGCGCCGCTGAAAGCATATATTCATCAATGTCTCTCGTACATATCTATAATTACAGTTCTCAATAATAATTTTAACGTTGGTTATGAATCATAATATCGTTTATTTTTAATGCATCTTTGAATTATGTGCCAAGCGTATCGGAGAATAATATATTACTAAATAAGGTATCAACAATTCGCGCTTAATAACTATGATTAATTTAACTTTACTATTTAACTAACTTTGCTATATTATTATGCGAGAATTATTTCAAATATTTACATTAAATTGTTCAAATATATAATTAATGACATTTTAATCAAATGTGTGTTTAATCAATATGTGTTGTGTACGTGTAATTAATACTAAATTCAAATACACACACAAACATATATACACATCAATGGCTAGAGTGTTTAGATATATTATCTCAATAAGATATTTGAAATACTGAAATGTTTCGATTTAAGAAAAAGAATTCTATGATGTTTCTTCAGAAAGAACTTTATACCGGAAATTCGCTGATTTCTCACCATTTCTGTCTCGCATTTCTGTTGCCCTGGCAGATTGTATCCCTGCGATTCTCCGTGGAATTAATTCGTTAAGAGGTGGGAGGTTGGTCGTTCCGGCGTGATAGACGGGGTTCGTAAATTTTAGAGGTACACCTGGTACTCTAGCCTAGTAGGACGGAAGGAAGGAAGGAAGGAAGAGAGATGAGTACGACGGGTAAATCCAGCTTCCGGTAGCAGGTCGGCTTCCCTAGCTGGAGTTGATCCTTGAGAATATCGGTTATTCACTCATGCTAGACTGTCGATAACTTGGATACAATATTAACACTGCCCACTTTCTTTTCTCTTTCGCACTTTTATGTACTCGCTCGTCTTGTCCGTCATCTCGTTTGCCACAAAGATCTTTGGTTTGGCTTCTTCACATATCTTCCGGATCAGCCTTCTCGTTTTACACCACTAAATCCAATATCATGCTGTCGCTTCGTATTTTCTGAGAGGATCTAGGCACAGTCTTTGCCTCTATTGCACTTCCACTTTCTTTTCGCTCCTAAGAGAAACTCAAACGACGAGTTATTTTCGTATAACCGCAACTTGTTGAATAAAATTTCTGAGTACAAGATGAAGTACACGTGCTTGAGTCTTAACTTCCTAGTACAGTATATAGATATATATACACACCAGATATATATACATTATAAAAATGCAAATATTTATATCTGACATTTATATATCGCAGCAACGCTACTGTGACGCTGTAACATTATTACTATATCTCATCTCCTTTTATGTTGCAGGTGACTGGGATCGTAGGCAGAGCGGACGTTCTAGCGTGCATTTTCTTTTTACTGTCCTTCCTTGCCTATCACGGGTGAGTATGGCTTAAACTCTTATAGACTTACTGGCTAGTTGATTGTTTGTATTTAATTTCTTTTTCATGTTAATGCAAATACGAACGCATAAACGTTTTATATATTAAATTTATATTTATGTATTGTATCTTTTCATATAAAATATGTATAACAAATTTAAAATTTTGGAGTTACACAAAAGATAATTTGGTAATTGTGCTGAAAAAAGAAAACTTGTTCTCTTTCACATACATATCTAATGAGTTACGAAGTTGATATATAATACCCTCCTGTAAACTCGAGGGAACTTAGAAACTGCGTCTACGTCAAGAATGTCGAGCGACGCTTAATGTCGCGACGACGCTAGTCTGACGCCAAAATAGCGACCCCCATTCGTTTTCATGAACATAGAACCTGAAAATTATAAACTAAACTAATTTACTCCACGAACTACTAGCATAGCTATGCGGAAGCGTCGTAAATGTGCCCCGGGGGTCGCTCACATCGATCTTCAGTGTTAGAGCTAGAAGAAGAATGACTTTACGCACAAAACAATTTCAATTATGTTTCTGAGAAGACATTATTTTAGCAATATTTATTTTAATTCACTGTAGATGTATTTCTCGCCTCTCTCTCTCTCTCTCTCTCTCTCTCTCTTATACCATTTCTGGAATAAATTTAATTAACTATAGGAAAGTCTGGCACACATTCGGGGGTAATACTTAAAACAAATTTAATATAGACGAAGAATCTGTAAAAACGAACTCAATTGCAAAAGCATTAAAAAGCTTCCTTGAATGTCGTATTCCAACATAAAAGAGCGGTTGCGGAAGACAAGAAGATAAAACTCCGTCTGTAGGACTAACGTCGAGCAGCCAATGGCTGGCCGGGAGGGTAAGATGCTTGTCTTCGAACCTGATAAATTGATTACTCTTGGCTGCCTTTGAGTACTCTTTCTCCTTCGTTTCCTTCCACTTTTACTTCATCGCCTCGCTCTATGCTTACCTTCTTTTTTTTCTAACTAGTGTCTCTTAGATTCTCCACCTTTATTCAGTGTCTCTCACGATTCACGTTGCGCGTTTAAATCCCTTGGCGAGTAAGCGACCGATGATTAATTCCAATTATATATTTAACTTACTCGAGACTCTCGTCGTTCTCTTGATCCTCGACCGCTTTACCTTTCTACAGAATGAGTACATTCTCGCTTGCTCTCCGCTGTAGCTGTGGCGAGTTGCTATTAATCTTGCTTAGAAAGCTTTGATGTAAATTGAAAGAAACACTTTCATTTTGCCGCGGCACTTTTAGCCTGTTTTTAACTGTGAGTTGCCGAGGAGCTATGATCTTGTCTCGGCAGATCAGTTTCGCATCGGTCCTGTTGTTCCTAAAATCCCGAGCGACATCTTGTAACGGATCTGTCACTTGACATAGATTGATGTAGACGTCAACCAACGTAAACGAATAAATCCTACATGTCTTTGGATCTATGCGAGAATTGTTTCCTAATATTGGTATTTATATTCGATACAAAGAACAAAATATATTAGAGATATCACATGTGTGCGAAATATATCTATAGAGATCAATATATTTTTGTTATTACGTAAAGGATTCTCGTTATGAAATTTTAAATTATTTTATACAAGATTTTGCACATATTTATTTTATAATAAAATAACAAAATTATATGAAAAGATTTTATATTATAAATACATTTTTTATTTTTTACAGAATTTTTTATTCGTGTAATATTGAATCTGGTGTATATTTTTTTTGTAATAAAAAGAAATTACAAAGCGTCGTATTTGACACAATTGAAGAACGCTTGTTTGTTAACTATTAATTTATAATTATTATTTATTTTGAGTTTATAATTATTTTATAATTAAATCTGCAATATTTATAAACAAGTCTGAAAATAAAAATAGTCATTGATTTATGTTCTCCTATTCCAAGTAGGAAATATAATTCAGTTTATGATTGTATATTTTTTATTTAATTTTTAAATTTCTTTTTTTTTTACAGTCAACAGACGGCTTACATATGGTCCAGTGTTTGTCTGGGTGCCCTGTCGATGTTGGCGAAGGAAACTGGCGTTACTGTTCTGGCACTAAACCTTCTTTACGATCTCTGTCGTTCCTGGCATTCAATCAAGAGGTAAGTGTTTAAGCCCTCAGCGCTGGAGCGTAATGTACCTTCCAGCGCGGAAACGTAAGGTTTGATGTCGCGAAGTAAACTTTAGATTGATATAGTTATCTTGATTTCAATTATACTTATATGCGTTAGAATTAATGTAATTAATTTAAGAGATTTGCAATAGTTGGATCTTAGACGAAAAAAAATCGTGAAATACAAAGTTTCTTTACTTCTCAAAGATAACGTGACTGTATGTAATTGACAATTAAATTAATATAAATTCTATGTCGCATGTTTCAAAGCGGTAAATGTGCTTTTCGTGACGGGGTGAAAAATACGGTCAAAATATTTTAGAATATTTGAATTCCATGTTGAAATTTAACTTTTTTTAAATGTTAATCATATGTATTATTAATTTCTTAGTAATATTATACTAGCAAAGTATTAAGTTTATTTGTTATAATAATAAACGTAATATATAACTTGTGAGAGAAAAATAGTCTTTAGACTCATGCGTTATACATTAATTTTTCAGGTCTATTTTCGAAGCCAAATGGAACGACGATTCTAGATATTTCTCAAGGCGTGCAGCAGCATTACTCGTTTCAGTAAGTTAAAATAAATCTGTGCGTCTGTATATTTACACATAATAATGATAATTAGTGTATTATGTATTTTAAACTCGCAATAGAAACTCGCTAAATTAATAGTCATGATAAAATTATTTTTGAATTTGTTTTGAAGCGAGTTCGGTGATAAGTTCCATGTCAATAAATCAATATTACTTTAATTTCGACTGTTGATGGCAATCAGTAACATTTTTAAAGAATTGCGAGGAGAAGATTGACTCTATAACAATCTGAAGTATAGATGAGTAGGTAATGGTCAAAGTGGATTGGACCCTCTTAACGCACCATGTACGTTCAGTCACGTGTGAAAACCTTATAGGATTTGCAGACGAGTGGCAGGAACGACCGGCTTTGTTATTATTGTATTAACGACAATGTCTGCACTTCTGGTATCCAGGGAATTGTAGGAATACCCCATGACTATATTCATCCATTTAAATCCGTGCACCCTCAACTTATCACGTAACTGAATTAATGGAAAAATCAAGCTTCAGTAAGTCTCGGCGGCAATTGAACCGTATTGTATCGTGGTACTATTGATTTATCCTTGATTGTGTTATTCACAAGATTTATTGAATTATAGAAGAAGAAGAAAAAAATTCTGATCAAATGTTTGTTGATTGTTTGTAATTTTATATACGCGTGCTGTAGTAGTATAACTGCTACTAGTGTCTCTCTGCTTGGTGTTACTCCTAAAAGGGATTACCTACGTGCTAAGAAAACACGATCGTCGCTCTTCTATAATCCGCGGAATTAGCACGGATCCCCTATTCCGTGTCCGCATCGTTAATTCTTAACGACCGATATCTTTCGTTTTTATCGCTCAACTGTAGTTAGACACCGATGTTTACAACAGTTTACGTCTTAAGCAAATTTAACGATCGTTACCATAGATACACTCGACGTTGAGAATTTCTCTTCACGGTCGTGGAAAATAAATAACATCCTCCTGAATTGCTATGCAGCAAGACAAACCGTGTAGCGAGCGAAGCGTGGAATGAAATAGCGGCAGTTTCAAAAGATCAACAGGATGATATATGATTCACATAAATGGGTATTGCATGACGCTCGACAATCGGGAATATGGCACGGGTTTGCTATTGATACCCACAATAATAATCAGCTTTCTGGTAATTAGTTTTGTTAAATAACAGCGATGATTACATGATTACACACGCACGCAAATTGTCTTTCATTCAAAATTTATTTAAATTATATATTAAATTAAATATATTCATTAAATATTAAATATTGAATTGAATATTTAACTTGATAGAAGACTTTGAATGCTTCAAAGAATTGAAAAATTTGCACAGTTTAATTCTGATCAAACATTTTATGCGCTTAATGTAGAATCCTCTTTGGTAACTTAATTTTTAAATGAGATTTGAAGTTTTTTTTGCGAATGATAAAGCTTCTTAAAAAGTTCTCTTTCTTTCTCCCGCTCACTTGTGGCAAAATCCACGCAAAAGGTGTGAAGTACTTTGAATTAAAAAAAAAAAATCTTAAATGAGATGATAAATTTTATTGCGATAGAGAATGTGTGTGTGTGAATTCCGTATTTTTGGTACGGGTTCATCGAAGTCATGCTGGTCGATTATTATGACATCATGTAACCCCTAAAAGGATTTTATGAAGTGCTATTAAATCTTCGGCGTTTTACGATCGTCGATGTTCATGCTCGAGAAACACAAGCTTTGGCGGCGCGGCGCTCATCATCTTTATTACCGCGAATTAATTTAGACGGCATTGTATCAAGCACACCTACCGACAAGAATGCCTTCGATAAAGATTCAAGAATAGTATATTTCTTGGTAACTATTATATATTATGAGTTTGTTAGCAGGTATACTTCGTGGTTATTAAGAATATATATTTGATAACTGTTAGAATGATATATAAATAATAATTTAACGATCTTAATTTTTCTATGGAATAAACTTCAAGTGATGCATTAAATTACCCGTAACATTCCGTCTTAAATAATCAGGCAATAAATTAAGTTGTACAATTTTCTTCTCGGAGCAGAAATTGCTAAATAAGGTAATACATTATCTTTAAGATCTATTGTGTAAGTCAGAGCAACACACTACCCATCACGTGGCCCAATACGGGAATAAAGGTTGCGCATAGAGGGTACTTTAACCGAACACGATTCTGAGTTATGCTAATTTATGCCGCCGAACGAGGGAGGCGTGCTTGCACACGACCTACCCTCACACAGTTATCTACATATCACGAATCTCTTTCCACCCCTGTCGTTTCCGTCAGCCCATAGCACTTACACGTTCTCAGGTACGTCGTTTTCAACGATACTTCACAAGTCTTTATCACCGAGAAAGACCACTAATATCCAAGGATAAGTACTATTTCAGTCAGCATTAAACGCCTGTCAAATTTATCAATTTCTTTAGTTCAGTAAATTAAGATAAGGATATCTCGTTTTTTACTTGTGGGATAATGTCTCACCATTACTTATAGACATGTCATTTGTTATATACTTGTGTCGGCGAAATTAATTTTTAAATAAACAGATAAATTAATTTGATTTGCTAACAAATTACGGTTTTTAAGAGACAAATAATCTGCACACACACTCAAATAGATTTGCTTCAAAATATTTTACGATTGGTAACGAAACTTATTGCGTTACTGAAATGTCATTGCTCTTGTATTGGAGTCAAGGCCAAGTGCTAAAGACGCATCAAACTGCTAACACTGAGGTGACAAACCTAATCAATAGGCCAATCTATTAGCTACATGTGCTGTTTACTGATTGTACATTGCTATGCTCAATGTTATCTGATTAGCTTAGCGTTTAACTCTCGTTTGTCTTACTCTTCCTTAAGATACTGTAACTTCAAAGATAAATTACGATCGAAACTGTTATACCAGTGATAAGAAATGCATTATTGCAATTGGTTTCTTCGGCTACTTTGCCATTATTGAATTAGTCGATAATCAATATTTAATTGAATGTCTAAGAAGTAAAAGATGCATTCTCGTAGAATTTTAAAAGAAATAAAAATTAGAAGAAATCTCTTTAAAAAAAGAATAAGAAATATATATATATATGATACAAAGTAACTTCCTTTTTTTCAGGCTTTAAGGGCATGCTTGTAACGAGGTAACTCGTGTTTTCAAAGAAAAATAAAAGAAATCTTTATAAAAAAAAAAAAAAAAATATATATATATATATATATATATATATATATATATGTATATATAAAATTTTGTATTAATTAATCTCTTGTATTGTAATCTTTACACTACACATAACGTTATCTCTTTATTACTATATTTGAATATTATAAGAAAAAAAACTATGGTCATATATCTATTTATGGTTAAATGTTTGCAATGTTGAGAAAAGCTGCATTGATATGCGATACGACATTTCGTGCGCATCGGATGTTTATCGGAATTGAATTTTCGCCTCGCTCGCCGTGTTCCGCGGGTCAACCGGGATATCGTGGCGGCGTAATACAATATTCCAAGAGCTTCCCATCGAAGAACAAGACCGACATCGCTGATGTCGGACGTCTCGACGGGATGTACATGCGGCGTTTCGATGACGGCATTACGTATATACGACGTGTTCGTACGATCGCTTTAGGATGAACGCTATCCTAGTCTGTCGACTTCGATCCTGGAGGATATGAATACCTCGAATTGGCAGATATTGTCCGGCTCTCCGTCTCTTCCAGAACCACTCACCACTATGTCTGTCCATCGACAAGAATGTGAGCGAGAGGTGCCCCGACATAGGTACAAAGGCGGAGAGACAGTGAGAGGGCCAGCGATGGTCCCGGATAACTCCGGAATAAGGGATGGAGAGTGGTCTATCGGAGGATGGTACGGACGTCTATTGAGTTAGCGAGCTCTGCGAAGAACGTGACGGAAATGTGACGACGGACCCGTGTCATCCCCAGCGTGAACGTGACGACGTCTCGACGTGGCGGAGACTATGAAGCGAATACGTTTCCTTCTTTACTATTCAGACTCGCGAATCGCGTTACTTAATTCAACCATTTAAGAAAACGTGACTGTGATACATGTCGCACCCATTAGTAGCAGTATTGCGAGACCCCTGTTACTAGCTTTCCCACTGGATTTCTCATAAATTGATAATTGAAAATAAAATAAAATAACAATATTATAAACATGATAGACATATGTAAAAAAATGCGAAATTTTCTCTTTATTATCCGTTTGTTTTAAGTACACATTAACTCTGTCGATTTATTTTATTGTATCATAGAAAATCGTATAAAAGTTTCTATATTTCTGCATAAAATTTTTATGTCTCTATCATATCATGCAGTAGATCAATGAGCTACAATTTGAATAACAGCCTAAAAGTACAGACTGTCTTATGGTTATGTTTTATTTCACTCTTTTTATCTTCTGAAATGTAAGAATAATTTATAACCCAACTAAAATAATGTAAACTCATCTTAATTCAAAATAAGAGACACTTGATTCTCGATGTCACAGATTTATTCAGTTATATTCACATGACTATATATAAGATATTTATATTTTATAATTCAAGTTTTTCCCTCTTAATTATTAGTACTTAAAGATATAAAGGAAACAAATTTTATTATGCTTGTGTAAGAATAACTGAAGCTTTCAAATCTACATTTCACATTGGTATAAAGTACTCTTGAATGTTTCGTAAAGAAAAATACTTCTCTATAACAATATGAAAATTCATCGACTGTTTAATGTTTGCAGTTTGGCATACTTCTTGTGGTGCGGCTCGCTCTGCTTCATGGTACTTTGCCGAACTTCTCCGCACAGGATAATCCAGCTGCTTTTCATCCCTGTTTCCACGTCAGGTGAGTATCTGTATAAATCCTTTATGTTACGCGAGTCGCGACGCGAGGAATCCTATTACTATGTTTCAAAACTCGTAGCGATTGAGAACGACTAGAAACTTTATACCATTGTCCTTCGCTGAGGAGTAACGTATCGCGTATATGTGAGATCAAAGTGTTGGATGACAATGGAAACAAGACTTTATCCTTTGATCTGATTCAGTTGGGATTCACCTCTCGTTCGATGCTTGCAGCAGTTGGAAACATTTAAGCGGCAATGGTATTTTGATTGTTTATCTTCACCTCTGCGATAAAATGTTTTCTCAAAACCTCAATTGAATATTCGATTATTTTCATGAAACTGATAAAAAAAGCAATATTTAATTAATTCTTCATAATGAAAGCAATGAGAGAAAACATAATTTACACTCGCATTTATATTTATATATTATCTTGTATTTTACTCCGAAAATGAGAGATTATCCTATAAAAAAGGAATTAAAAATCTATTTTCTATTCACGTCAAATGCTTGATTTAAAATGCCTTCTTCTCTAACTACGCTTCGAAGTTCAAGCATCAGTAGATGTAGTACTGCCTGCCGGAGAAAGATTTTCAATTCGTGTTCGGGTTAAACCGAGAGATTCTCGTTTGCCCAACTTTTCCACTCCAATTGCCTGCTTGCAACAGATTCGCGCCGCGTCCTGCTGCGCCGATTCGTTCGAGTATCGTCGTCAAAGAATCTGAGCTCGATGCAACTTTTCGGTGCGATTCGAAAAAATTTTTCAATTGATTTCATCGAAGATCCGAGATACTGGCGATACTGCAGCAGCTTTCATCCAGTCGACGCCATATTTTTTCATTTTTCATTTTTTTTTTTAGCGACACGGTATAGGCATTTCGATTCGAATGTCTGAGAAAAAATGTTCTAATATACGATCCGATTTGACGGCCCGCTGAACATGTCCAGTAAATTTGATCCCACTATCTTCCGTAGTTCAACGATATGACCACCGTATCTATTATATCTCACAAGGAACGAACGTATCCTGACGTTTCATGTAGATGGAAAATGGAAATGATGACACGATGTTATTTTCTAGATGCGCATCTTGTCGTTGCACAACTCTTGTTCATAACGTAACTATAAAATATATTCACTTCATATGACTTCTTATTGGCTTCTATTTTTATATAAGTATAGAGCATAAAATCTTTTCCACACTCACGAAAAATTATCTTAATTGCAGAGGCGCATCTTTCGAAGTAGTTATAAACGTAATGCCATTAGTCTTTTCCTGCTTTAGAAAACTAATTAGTCATACCATTACATTTTCATGATAAAAGCCGTGTTTCGCGAATGTCTTTCATACGTGACCGTGCACGACCCGACCGTAGGATTCATCTTTCCGACGCGACTGACGAAGGAACGCTAATTAAATACGGTATTCTCTCGCTGCACCTTTGTTTCTCACTGTGCCGACGCGGGAATAGCACTGCAAAAAACAAGAATTCTAGTTACTACTTTGAAAGAGAGATTATTTGATAACTTTAGCATATTGAATCATTTTGTTTTATTTCCGTACTCTTCCCATTTATCTGACATATATAAATGTGTATTGGAGAGCAATTTTTTTTTCCCCTTCTATTTATTCATCTTTATTCTCTGATACAATCCCAGCTTCCCACCCTTTCTTTCTCTCTACAGTCAAGTGAACGAATAAGAGCAGAAACAGACCGGAAGAGAAGAAGATATTATCTCATACGAAATACTTTCGGGCTAGAAACTGGGCGGAATATTTTATGCAATGTATAATTTGGCTGGATGTACCGTCGTTTCGCGGAATTTATGATCGCGCAAGCCTACATCGGAGCAGTCTTTCTTTACACTCGCGAATGCTTCACGTCTCCCTTAGGATTCTATTTTTCCTCTGTTAACCCAGTCCCTTATCCTTGAAATATCTTTGCTGTCAAATATGTATGTATGTGCATGTATGCGCGGCACACGCGCCGGCATATGTCCGTAGGTGATGCTGCAACTTGAGCAAATTTACCGGCAAGATGTCGTACGGTCGCGAGGTTTCCGTTAATGCAATTATACGTTTAGGATGTTCCGGGAATATACCAGGCGGTATATTTGCGATACCGCTCGACCGCTCAGGTGTGGCTACTTCGTTAGATATCCCGTGCGATTAATACGGTAATTTAAGTTTAAGCTTGTTAAGCGGACGACTGGCATGCGTAACTCCGTGCGAAGCGCTAATCGCCACTTAAATAGGCTACGATATAAATCATGCCCCGCGCGCGCCCGTTATTAACGCGAGCTCGAAACAACGTGTTCTCTCGACAACGCGTAATTACGACTTGCTCGCTACAATGTAGGATGCACACGTGCCGCTTCAATCTCGCCTCGGGCAAGATTCGCAATTTTATACCGCTGTATAACGATAACTTCTTTACACAAACAAGTTATCCAACTTTGCACACGCGTATCCAACATAAGCCGTACGCTGGTCTTTAAAAAAAAAAAAAACACATCGATCTAAGCTTTGCGATTCCCAGCTTGCGGATACTAACATTGGTGATACCGGCATCGAGAAAATATCACTCCACTTTATTAGCTAATCGTAGATATGGTGTGAATGTGTTATGACGACGCAGTGACATCCCCTCAAACGAATCTCAGTAGATGTCGGATATGTTTGTTGCCCCGAGAATTGCGAAAGTGCATTAGAAAGTGCCGGAAATTTCGCGTCGAGCTTTGCAGAGTACAGAGTAAATGATATCGTTAAAGGGTCCTTTCGGTTACGACAGACTCGTATATAGATACCGTGCACGGTCTTTGCGATGATTAATTCCACAACGGATCCGCCCTATGTGTCTCGCTCTATTGCCGTACTCATGTGCAATAATATTATAGACGCCACACGCGTGTCATTTCCACTATAGTCTGCGCCGACTTCGTCGTAAAATATTAACGCGGTAGACAGTCTCCGTGGAAGACGCTACGACACATTACGAATGTTACTATGCAACCGAAATTTTCCCAGACAGAGTCCTTTTAAAATTTCTCTATTTCTGTTAGATTTTCCTCAGAATATAACATGATCTAGTATGCAAGAATTTATTAAGGAGATTAAGGAGATATAAATGATCAATGGGAATAAGATGGGATCTGACAAATTTAGCAGTCTCACTGTATATATCCAGCTACATATAATGGGATTAACATGAGCTATGGACGTCTCGAATAATAATTATGTAATTATGCTTGCAATATTTGATCAATTCTAGAACCCGAGCATACATTTACGTCTATATTTGATCATACAGTATTATAAATGTTTTGATATTTTGAATTGTGTGAACGGCATTAACAAATAATTTTATGTATTCTTTACGATTAAAGCAGCATATTAAATTGTATACCAAGTAGAAGAACGTAACGTTGTTATAATAACGATGACAGAGCCAGTTCACGGAAGTAACTGTAATTTTATTGTGTTTTTTTAAATCGCCGCAGGAGTTCATTGGAATTTATGCAGCATAGTAACTTAAAACTTCTTCTCTCTTTATGTTTGTATATTTGAAATATATGTATATACTCGGGAGATTTATAAGTTTATAAAACAGCTTACCTCTCTTAGGAGAACTGCGGAATATCTCGGAGAGAAAGCAGAAGAAATACGCTATAAATGGTTAACGTAAGTTTTCTCGTAAAAAGATTGTTCCACTTTCCTCTCCGTTTGATATTTTGATACCTCTCTTGTTTTTTCTTTTTTTATAACATCGCGTAACGCGCGCGCATAAAAAATTGGTGTGTCTAAACCAAAAACATTGTACGTATAATAGTTTATACGATAATACGTATAAAATAAATAGATGTAGAAAATTCTACGTCCCGAATTATAAAACGTGAAGTCCTTGATGCGTGTGTCGTCGAAATATTGCCCACAGAATGATAGAGTGCACTTTGAATTTTATCCATGATAGAGAAGCGTTAGAATAATCATGCACAATTCCATTCAATCGCTAACTTCTTTTTTTCAACATTTACTTTATTCAATTTGTGAATGACAGTAAATTGTTGAAATTTGGAATATTTTTAACAATAGGACAACGACGAATGTGTCGACTACGCGTGTAGATTTTAAATTGGGCAAAAATCACATTAAAATCGCAATCCGGCGAAAGCTAGCAGTCGAACCATGTTGTCGCGTATTGACGCGATTTTCTCTAAGGAGGATGTCAAAACTTACTTTCATATTTATGAGCCACGCTATGCGAAAATGCAAACGTATGCATCACTAGTCATTTACGGTGCGCTCACAATCATGCACGAGTGATAGAACTTCATGCATGTCTGATAGCGATAGAGTGTAATATAGCGCCTCTCCCTCTCTCGCTTCTATTTCCCCATCGCTGTATGTATAATGGCATGTCTTTATGACGTAATCCTTTGACCGAGAATATTGTTACGAGAAAATTTGTATCCGCTCTCATGGCCATTTTACTGAGAGTCCTGTTCAATCATCTTTGAAGTATTACTCTCTGTATTTTAATATCGCGTATCCCAATTTGCTCGCACAAAGTATTTTGTTGCATGTTGCAAATAGCGGCCTTTAAAAAAAAGTGAAAAAATACTTTATGATGCTTGCGTTATATCTCACCATCCATAGATTTGAAAATTCTCTAGCTGGATAAAATTGATTCGAAATAAAGTAAAAAGTAATTTCAATTTGATTCAAGACTGCATCTTAGGACGATACAACTAAATATATGAAAGACATTAATATCGATTGCTAGCGAAAGATAATGGAAGTTATATTCATTGTTCTCTATCCGCATAATCCATCAGAACGTTAAATCCATGGATCAGTTTTCGTGCGGACGCCTCATTCCCGGGCGATTAATTCTCATGATCGGAAGTTTCCGCAGTAAATGGCGTTAAGCTCAAGTCTCCCATTTCCCCTTTCTCTACGTCAGAATTGTAGGAAAGTGGCTGCTCATTTATTAGTTAAACCTAATATATCTTGTTAAATCTCGTATATTGTTTTTAATCTCGTTTTATTATCGTACGATTAATAATATATCAAAGGGTAGTTAAATATTGGTTGTCACGCGGCTGTAATAACCGGCAAAAAAAGGGTGGATTATAAAATGCAAGAGCTTTAGAATTATGTATGAATATATCATATAAAACCGTTTCTCACGTTAACCTATGAGCAAGACAGATTTATGGTTCGAGGAATATTTTTGTATACGAATACTCACATACTACACGCTCAGTTAATACCGCTAGTCAACCACGGACATATGCGCTTCTTTCTCGCCGTACCTAAGTACTTTCCCGTAGCTAACTTTGTATACTCCTGCCATAATTTATGCTCTATTCAAGCACCTGCGCGCCTTCCCGGAATTTCGCCCTTCTCCCCCGCGTAAACTTCGTGTCACGAGTTCACCATAAAGATTGCACGATGATATACTCGGGGCAGATAATTAACATTAACGTTTATGAGACGCTTATAACCAGACCGTTAAATATAGCCGCTTAAATAAAGGCTTCTTTTTTTGGATAATCGAACGATGATATATATGTCCCGGAGAATAATATCATTTTTTCTTATCTCAAACGAGAAAAGGTGAACAAATCGTTTATTTGATATTTGAATACATTTCTACAAATAGTTTGTCTTGTAAAATTTATCCGAAGCATATTTTTTAAATCATTTTTCAAAACAGCGACTTTAATAATGCATTAATACGTGTTGACGTAAATTACGTAAGTATATAACGAAAACGAACTAAACGATCACAACGTGGTTATCCTATCTCTCGCAAGACTGAATGAGAATATACGTGGTCAAAGGACTTGCTGGACAGTGAAAATTTTGGCATAGAGATAAAATGCCTCTGACAAAGCTACTGCGACGACACCGCTGAGTGCGCGTAATTAGTTATATCCGGAGGCACTGTTCTCTAACAAAAATCCCCGGCGGTAGTAAATTTTATACTTCATACGAGAACAAAGCAACGAAGATGATATCAAACAGCTTTTGTGACTTTTTTCCTCTTTCACTTCTGTATCAAAGAATTTGTTACTGACGCAATATCGTTACCGTACCTTAAACATGTTTCCTGCTTGGTAGATTTTATTATCTATACTTTGGTAATGAATTGCGATGAATTTTTCTTTTTTTTTTTTTGATATGCTTTTATTACTTATGGTAAAATTTATAGAATTCAAGCGAAAAATATAGATGGAGTTTATTTAACGCGTGAAATAGAATTCTTTACTGCATAGTCTTTCAGAGATAAATAGTCGTGTTTCTTAGGTCGGGAAACAGTGAGACCAAACAGAAATACACGTCTGCGACGACTAGAGACAAGGGACAAGAAGAAAGAAGCGTTATAAAAAGAAAATGTCGCCTTGGGTGTCGGCTGCGGAGTATCCAATTAGCCGATACTCGAGAGACGAGTGGATGTTTCGAGACTCGGGAATGTCTGCCGGTATCTTGGTATATCTCGTAGATCGGTGTGTGGCGCATCGCCCTTGTACTACGCGAGTGCAATAATAGTTTTCAAGATTACTCACTCTATATATAGGCCTTATTTTATTTTATATTTTCGGTAGAAGACACAAAAAGAGAGAGATAATAAAGGATAAAACGAAGATTATAAAAAACAAAATTCAGAGCGTAATAAAGGCATTCTCGATATTAAGGGCATCCGTCATTTGGGCTTTTCCGTGACATGATACGGTTTATTATATGTAGAATAGGAGGGATTATATATTATTTGATTTTTCTCTCTCTCGTTTCGTTAGTTGTTAATAGCCGCCACTCAGCTCTTTATTAATCGTCATTGCGTTGTTCTATAATTGTAGATAAAATGATTCTATTCAAGAGCTAAGCATCTAAGATTCAATAAGAATATATTATATTTATTGCGTACGCGAAATACGTGCGCATATTTGCCGAGTAAACTTGATGAGTAACATTTGGATAAAATTATATCTTGTTTCATGTCGCTTACGTAGACAATTTTGCAAGCATCAACACGTTATACACGAGAGATATAAGTCATTCATAGTGTCGCTACTTCGACACGTATCTATCAACAGATATATCTACGTTTGGGTTGTGCAATGACGTTAAATTATCCATTAACCACTTTAGAGGACATTAAGTCAGTAGGACCGCGAAATTTCGCCGCTCTACCGTATACGATGCCTCAGAGGCAGATCCGAGATGCCTTAAAGATGTAGAGTGTGGTTAACAGCACGCATTTACACCGAGCTCCGAAGCCGCGGAATGTCTCAGACTAACTGATACGGCATGACATAAATTCTCTATGACCTCTAAGAGCACTTTGGGTAAACCGCATCGGCTTTCTTACTCAAATGGTGTTTCTATATGTATCGTGTCGTTACATTATCATATATTATATATATATATATATA
>NW_021848499.1:896862-911400 GCF_003651465.1 Formica exsecta | reverse complement strand
TATATATATATTGAATTGCGAAATATTTTATGATGATTAATGAGAGATTCTAGCAACTTTGTGCGTGTGTCATTACGTTAGCAAAATTACTCTTTAATAATATACAATAAAACAGTAATAAATTAATGTTGCATTTCTAACGACGCTTGAGTATAATGCATCATTACTGACAAGAAGTAGAATAAATCTAACAACTTAAAGGATTTCTCGTAATAATGGTGGCTCTGCAACTGTATTAGTTCTGATTTACCGCTAGTGTCACTGATATTTTGCTTGAAAATGGAATGTAATACAAAATGCAACGAGGATTTACATGCTGAATATTATTGTTCTAGAAGTATACGTGGCTTTATATACATGCGTACAACAAGAATACACATAAAGTAGTAAAGAAGATATTTATCGTAGAGAACATTAATCTCATATATTACAGATAGATATCAAGCTCGTATTAAATTGTTCTATGAATTTCGAAAAAATGACATTGTAATTACTCGATATCCTCTTGCTCATTTGTATTTAAATTTGACAAAATAAAATTAAAATCTCGAATGGAACTATAATTTATTAACAAGTATCGTGTATACATAAAAGATATTAATATAAATATATTAAATAAATCCGACAAAATCCTCGTACCTAAGATAACGTCATTCTTATAATATCTAAAAATTTATACGCCTAAAATTTTAATGCTTATATATTGATATAAGGAGAATAATTTGATATAAAATATTTGAAAAAAAATATCAAAGTTGGTTCGACAATATATAGTCATACTAAATTATTATAGTCTATCTTATTTGGAGGGACATTATTAAAGAAAACTAATGTATTGGTAAATGCTATTTTTTCTTTTACGAGAGATAGAGGGAGAGAGGGGTTTATAAATTTAAAGCCTTAAAAGACTTTATCCATCGTATACATCGTGCGACAGTTACACAAACGGTTATATGGCAACGAGGCATCATGGGAGATGTCGTTGACAATCCTCAACGGCATATATCTGCTATATATGCTTTCACGTTGAACCCTGGATATTTCACCTGGAACTCTATACGTTATAATCTATTCCGACATCTTCCATTCATTATAACGTGACGCGTCGTATAGTCGTAGAAATATAGATCAGAGGAGATATCAACGCGACGAGAGATGGTAGTGGAATAGTTAAATCGAAACGCGGCTTTCGTGTACGCGTTTCCTGAATCCATTCTGATGCGTTCGTACGCAGCAGAACTGGATTGTCATCAGTTTCCGTACGCTGGTAACCAAGACTGACGGCGAATTCTGCCACGAACGCGAGGCGATGCTTCACCTTCGATCAATCAATTCCGCCGCTTCCGGCTCTATTCGTTTGTCAGCCGGGAGAGGGTGGAAGTCGAGTAAATTACTGCGAAACGGTTATAACCTACGTCTTACCCTATCCTATCCGGATGGTTGAAAATCGGGATTGCATGTCACAAATTATCTGCGTAGAAACCCACCTACTAATTCTCTTACTTTCCACTATCGTTATCACAGTTTCTGTCTTCCGTTTCTCCTCCATTTACTTTTTCACTCATGTCAGTGCGCTTTTTTTATGATGTCAAGATGAGAAAGTATTCGGCCAGAGACGATATACGAGCTGCATCCACTGATAGGATGAAATACATATATGCTTTTTGTTTAATTTATATTTATTTGTTATATAGTTACATAGTTCATATTTATTTGCAAAGTTTATATTTTATTTATCGCGTTTAGACTGCATAAAATACATATTTTGCAACAGTATGTGGAAAACTGATTAATCTTTAAGAGCTAAAATAGAGAGTGCTTAATGTTCTCAAGTAAATTACGGGAGACCGTATTAATGGCTCTAATTTTGGCCTTCGTCACAAAGTTCGAAACTATTCTATGCGGATATATGAGAAATAATGTGTGGACACATACGTGGTCAAAGTTTATACACGATTGAACTTAGTTATAGCAACGAGATTTATCTTCGCAAAAGTTGTGTGTTAGAATAATTACATTATATTATATTAATTATAATGATGTTAATATAAAACATATTTGGCAGCTATAAAGCAACTTTGTCGCGAAATTAACAATGTAATAACTTCATGGTTTAGTATGTATTACTCAATGTATCATTCATGAGCTATGAAGCATATAACTATTGCTACTATTCTCGAAATAACGTTTCAATTCAATTTCGCGTTACATGAATTCCATCTGATCATAGTCTATTGAATACACATTACGTTTACCGATAAATATCGTTTTGGTAAATCAAGTGTAACATACATATGTGCAAAGAATAATCAGGAGAAGCCTACTTAATGAAGCATAATTAAAAATTGTGCCGTAACGCTACAATTAAGTAGCGCAACGTAGGATAAGTAATGGAGATTGCGATTGAAATTCATTGAATATATACGGCAATAAGAGGATAAGATGTACAATAATATCTTCGCCATATCATTCGATCAAATGTGCTTTTAATTAATAGAAATTTTTTATGAGCTCGCTGGCATGAGCACGACATGTTTTTATCGCGTTTACGTTCCGAAACATACGATTCTAAGCAGCAGCGACGTTATCGCGCTCTCCGGTAATTATTCTTTTCTTTACAGTCCGAAGGAGAATCCCGATGTTCGTGTGTATGTTCAATTAAAACAGCTCACGGAAGTCGAATTAATATGAATGCCGTTATTAACGGCGAGAGAAGAAAATCCAATCGAACAGCAATGTCTAGACGATAAGTCGGAAGTACATGGAAGAGAGTGCATTTAAGTGGAAAACGCGAATCGGCTTTGGTGCAATATCTACATATATCGTTCTTGACTTTCTCTCTTATTCCTCGACCCTTTTCTGTTTTTACCTCTACAGAACGGAGGGATTAATTTTTTTCTTGGTTAAAGAGGAACACTGGAAATGCTTTTCAATAAGACAAATAATAATTAATTTGACTTATTGTTAGTTAAAATAATAACGACGTTGGCGGTACAAACAGTAATTTGTTTTCCGTAAAAATAATTAATTAAAAATATTTTCTAAAAGAAAGATATAAAAAAAGATATATGCCAAGTATAATACATAAAAAATATCTAAACTTGAACGCAATAAATAAAAATTTAAAAAAATTACTTTTTCACTCATGTCAGTGCGCTTTTTTTATGATGTCAAGATGAGAAAGTATTCGGCCAGAGACGATATACGAGCTGCATCTACTGATAGGATGAAATACATATATGCTTTTTGTTTAATTTATATTTATTTGTTATATAGTTACATAGTTCATATTTATTTGCAAAGTTTATATTTTATTTATCGCGTTTAGACTGCATAAAATACATATTTTGCAACAGTATGTGGAAAACTGATTAATCTTTAAGAGCTAAAATAGAGAGTGCTTAATGTTCTCAAGTAAATTACGGGAGACCGTATTAATGGCTCTAATTTTGGCCTTCGTCACAAAGTTCGAAACTATTCTATGCGGATATATGAGAAATAATGTGTGGACACATACGTGGTCAAAGTTTATACACGATTGAACTTAGTTATAGCAACGAGATTTATCTTCGCAAAAGTTGTGTGTTAGAATAATTACATTATATTATATTAATTATAATGATGTTAATATAAAACATATTTGGCAGCTATAAAGCAACTTTGTCGCGAAATTAACAATGTAATAACTTCATGGTTTAGTATGTATTACTCAATGTATCATTCATGAGCTATGAAGCATATAACTATTGCTACTATTCTCGAAATAACGTTTCAATTCAATTTCGCGTTACATGAATTCCATCTGATCATAGTCTATTGAATACACATTACGTTTACCGATAAATATCGTTTTGGTAAATCAAGTGTAACATACATATGTGCAAAGAATAATCAGGAGAAGCCTACTTAATGAAGCATAATTAAAAATTGTGCCGTAACGTTACAATTAAGTAGCGCAACGTAGGATAAGTAATGGAGATTGCGATTGAAATTCATTGAATATATACGGCAATAAGAGGATAAGATGTACAATAATATCTTCGCTATATCATTCGATCAAATGTGCTTTTAATTAATAGAAATTTTTTATGAGCTCGCTGGCATGAGCACGACATGTTTTTATCGCGTTTACGTTCCGAAACATACGATTCTAAGCAGCAGCGACGTTATCGCGCTCTCCGGTAATTATTCTTTTCTTTACAGTCCGAAGGAGAATCCCGATGTTCGTGTGTATGTTCAATTAAAACAGCTCACGGAAGTCGAATTAATATGAATGCCGTTATTAACGGCGAGAGAAGAAAATCCAATCGAACAGCAATGTCTAGACGATAAGTCGGAAGTACATGGAAGAGAGTGCATTTAAGTGGAAAACGCGAATCGGCTTTGGTGCAATATCTACATATATCGTTCTTGACTTTCTCTCTTATTCCTCGACCCTTTTCTGTTTTTACCTCTACAGAACGGAGGGATTAATTTTTTTCTTGGTTAAAGAGGAACACTGGAAATGCTTTTCAATAAGACAAATAATAATTAATTTGACTTATTGTTAGTTAAAATAATAACGACGTTGGCGGTACAAACAGTAATTTGTTTTCCGTAAAAATAATTAATTAAAAATATTTTCTAAAAGAAAGATATAAAAAAAGATATATGCCAAGTATAATACATAAAAAATATCTAAACTTGAACGCAATAAATAAAAATTTAAAAAAATAAAAAATTAAGATATCTAATTATATGTATTTAGCGTTTTTTATCATAAAATAAAAGTCTATCACTTTTTTACTTATAGACATTTTATTCCCATTCTCATCATCTATGAGTAATAAGCAGAACTATCTAAATGTTAATGTTATTAGTCATAGTATATAAAAATTAATGCTATGTTACAGCTATGAATTTACAATATTTCTATGCGAACAATATTACAATAATGCATTATAATTAAAATAATATCTTTTGATATTAATTATAATGATCAACTAAAATGACAATTATCGTGGCTCGGTGATAATTCCAATAACGAATAATTAGCAAGCGCGTACTTTTTTATACTATACGAGGCATGCATTTATACGCCTGAATCATCGATTGAAAATCAAGCCGCAATATCACAGTTCGCGCGAATCCGATCATCGAGGCTAAATTTGATAACGGAATTACTACTATTCACGGAAACGGTGCACCGATGTGTGCTATTGTCCTCTTTGTGATACTACCAGAACAGAATGGAACTATTAAATTTTAAAGAAAATCGATACTCTTGCATAGAACTAATTCAGGATATCACTCGCGCGTTCAATAGTTGGATGGATATGGAAAGCGTGATAATTACAATAAACACATGAATTACGTAACGCGTAATTGCTTTGTCCTTTGTCAACGAAATGTCGTATATTGAAACAGATGCATTTCAATAAAGTTTAACGGATTAGACATGCGATACACGCAACGTAGACTCGAAGAAAAATATATAATGCTACCTTACATATGTTAGATCACTCGATCAAGATCAGATTGACGGACATCTCGCGAGTACTGGACTCAGGAACAATACATTTTCCGGCGCAACTGACAAAGACGCACGGCAGGTATACCGGAGGAATTGGTATCAACAGGAGGAAGTGGAGAGAAGGACGTACGTTTGATTTCGTGGTACAGTGCAATACATCTCTCCTCGGTTTACCGGCCGCTCGCTGAGACGGAAGTGTATCGTGCCCAACGAAGCGGCACATCCGGCTCGCAAGATTAATTGCCAATAAACCTCTATTACAGAGACCTCTTCCCGCACCGTTACTCTTCTCACGATATCGCGTCGTTTCCTAGTCAGACACTTCGTATGCAACAATGTCGATCTTGCCCATACTTTCTTCACAATGCCGTCTATTACAAAAAAAAAAAAAAGAAAAGAAAAATACGAGATATATTATTGATAACGTAGAAGATAATTTATGATAGGAACGATGTAAGAAATAAAAAACTCAAGACACGCTATTTATTTTCCTCGGTTATACTCATAACGACAGTCGCGATTATTCACACAATACGAGCTGTCTCGAAACAAAATACACCGTGTTATTTATTAAAAACTGATAATTTATTATTCCACTCTAAATTTTTGATCTATATTCTGTAAGTTCGATATTATAATAGAATCTGTAAAATATAAAAAAATACATAACGTTAGCAATTCTTTTAGATGAAAACATTAAATTTTATCTCTAGACGTTAAGACGTTAACTAAAATGCATATATTTACATTTTGGTTATCACATTTCAATTGGATATAGTGTGAAAAGCATTACCAACAAATTGTTACAAGTATGCATATGTTTTTAATTACATGATGCATGACTTCGCGCTTGGAAATTGCATTTATGCAAATGAGGTGACTATCTGAAAAATTTGACATAGAAAAATGATGCCAGTTCGCGTGCTTAGAAGCTGCGTGATTATGCATGCAATAAATCTCGCTTCGAAATCACCAAGTGAATGCTTAGGAACACGTGCGAATCGATCGTAGCCTATCTTGCACCTCGGCCTGGTAATCGAGGGAAATTGCTTTCATCTGAATTCAAAAGCATGTATGAGAGATCAAGGTTCTTACGTGCCGACGACGGTGAAACGAACGGACGATGGTGCGAAGAACTTATCACGCGAGCGTCGATTAAAGTTTTCACCTTTGCATCTGGTTTCATAAATTTCTTAAACATGATTAATCGTTTCGAGTACTTTAAATTGTCATTTTTTGTTTACATCCTAAGCGAATGTTAACAAAGAGTTTGACAATATATCTAATTTATTATTCTTGACCCGTGAATCACTTTTATGTTAATTTCTTCTTCTTCTTTTTCTTCTCGTACTCGTACAACTTTGGTTTTTCTCTTCAAAAATATAAGTTTAGATCTATTATTATCAAATTGACATGATGCATACAATTTGGAAGCCGACGATATCTTAACGTCGCAGAAATACGGGTGGAAAACTTTACCGTTTATGAGCATCGACAGGATCGATACCCGCATATCACGAAGGTGTAGAGGAAAAAGAGGACGGTTAAATGAAAGAGAGGGTAAATTGATGGAAGGGTACGATTAAAAGCTAATGACATCGCGTTTCTACGTGAATGACGGCTTCAAAAGAAAGCTTTTTCTGAAGTTGGTTGGTTTGACAAACGATCGTAAGATCAGTAAGAAACGGTGTCTAGCGCGCACCGTCTTGATGAAATAGTCTTAATTGAATCAATTGATTAATTCTCCTGCACCAAATGTAAAAAAATTCAACATCTACAATGCTTATATATTTTTATATAATAAATAATAAATAATGCGGAAGATAATAAACTTTATATAAATTTGTAAAGAAAAAATGTTTTCTTTTAAATAATTTGAATATTAATATATGCGAGAATATATATTTTTTTCGCTAGAGTATAGCTATTTATTTACGTTTATTATATATTTGACAAATAAAAATAAGAAAGTGTTTCTAGCTCGACTATTCTTTGACTTTATTTCTTATTAATTGCAAATTTATTATTAGTTACACGAACTCTAAAAAATGCACATTTATTTGGGTAAATCTATGTGATAGCCTATAAAATATTCATAAATCTGAGAATATTCTTTCTAGATTTGTAGCAATTTTTGTCCACAATTTCCAAAAGGAGTAATGTGGATGTGTATCACTTTCTCCCACACAAACGCACATACACACACGTGATATTTTTTTCGGGAAGAAACTTCTGCTTATTTCGTAATATTTTCATGTCGTAATACGTGCAGAGCGCTTGATATATGCTACAAATTATTATTTTGATATTTTAGATCATTTTTTATTCCTGCATTACGAGCTTCTGATTTTCGTGTCTTGAAAGCTCGTGATGCACAAGCACTCTCATCAATCATTTCAACGAAATAAAAATATAGATAGCCAACGGCAAGAAAAATTATTCGGAACGAGAACGGCCGCTCAGAGCTGAGATACATTATTTTCTTTGTTTTTTTTTTGTTTTTTTTTTGAGCTCTACATTGCGTTTTTCACTTTCCAATTGTTCAAGAGATGGATATTAATTAGCAAGTAGCAGTACAATATAGGTACTCAAGCATGAAATAACAAAGGGATAAATGTCGTTAAATCGTGAGACATTTAAAACAATTGCTGTACAGAATGTAAATTTTGCTTGCGCCAAGGGAGCCATTAGAGAGTCACTCTATATTTAAATTTTAGCACTTCTCAGTACGTTTTTTGATGTACTTTTTAAGCGAAACTGTGTTTTATTAGAATACATTAAAAAGTCATATTATAAAATACGTGTGAGTTGTTATCAAGATGGTCAGAGAAAATTTATTTAACATGCGATGATATAATGACTGCGATGTAATTTATGCGCACGTCGCTATATATCACCATCGTATTTCCATTGTAATTTATGTGATGTCTCGCTTATCTGTACACGTAGATAAGTTTATACTCTCTTGTATCAACTGGGTAATTTATTGAGTGGGTAAGCTTAGAATCTCTTACATCTCGCTTCTCGGTGTTACTCGCTTACTTTTCGACTACTCGGTGAATAGAGCCGATGCTGGGTGACGTCGCCACATCTGGCGCCGGGGACAATTAGAGGGACTCATGAGCCGTCGGAATTAACACTCACAACGACACGGGCGAATATTTACCGGCGCGTTCCATGGCACATTGTGTGAGTGGGCTTGTTCGCGAGACAATAGATTTGCCGAGTAAGCCGTCCCAGGAAGCGCGACGATACACCGAGAATATCCCCGTCGACGATCGCACAGACGCTTGCCGTGGAGATACCGGGTAGGGCGTTATATCGGTGATTATATCGGTAGATGCTGATAGTGAGAAAATGGAACCTCGATGTCAGCAACTGGAGGGTACCACTTCAGCCCCATTGGCCGAGCTCTTCAGTTCGTGCCAAGAGGACAATACCGATCGTGAGAAGTTGCCTTCGTCGCAACGATCGAGCGGCCAATTTTTCTCGGAAAAAAGCATTAGGGCGAGAAACTTGTTCGTCAATTGAGTGCGATGGTTTTTAAAGTGGTTGAATCAGATCAGAATTAAAAGAATATTATTAACATAATAATAATTGCAATTTTATCTGCGTTTTATCGTTAATTTGGGTACAATTTTATTTATAGCTACATTATATAGCTGTACATATTCAATTTTATATTGTTATTTTCAGATTGCTGACTTTTTGCTACTTGGCATCGTTGAATTGTTGGTTGCTTCTGTGTCCGGCTATACTCTCGCATGATTGGCAAATGGGATCTGTTCCTTTGGTTACGTCTTTTACGGATACTAGAAATCTGGCCACCTGTATATTTTTCGGCGGTTGTCTGATTCTCACGTACAAAGCCTTCACGGATTTCGAAGTAAGTATGCAAAAATTTGATAATCCGTCAAATAGTAGATTATATGTAGTTAAATTACGTTATAATTAGATAGGAAATACGTATAAATTATTACATGCAAAAACATTATTATTATATATTAAATTTTTTTTTCAATTTTTTCTTTCAAACAACGGATAAATGAAACTATTCTCTTTTCCCAAATTATATTTGAAGAAAAAATTTACACTAGTTGTAAGATTGTAAATTTCCATACTTTATTTTGATGTATCGAGAAATATAAAGAAGTTTTTTCAAGTGGCCGGTATCGCAGATTCGCTGACATTATCAGCTACCTTACAAACATAAAATAAAATAAATGGTTATTATCTGCAAAATGTCATTCCGCGGTTAACAATTCGACCGTACACATGGTGTAACAAGAAAGATAGTACTTCGTGCTTCCAGTTCCTGTTGGTCACGACCGACATAGTCGATGATGATGAAACTGCACTCGGCTTAAGGGTCATAAAGAGACCTATGTAGTAACTAAGTGACACAAACTTTAATTATAAGTCAAACGATAAGCACGTATCTCGTAAATTATATCTATTATCCAACGTATTTTTTGGATTATTCAACAATAATAGTTATTATATCTTCGGTTTTATGATCTCTTTAAAGTTTGCTATCTGTACGACGGTTGTTATTTTTCCAAAGAGGTCATATCTTTTAATGTTGCTTCACGCTTTTCTATCCGCCGGCGGTTATCTAGCTCTTTGCAAGTCCGAAGTGGAAACAGACTTTTTTTCGAACGAGGTCATCCTTACTTTTACGTATGAAGCAGTCTATACGTTTATGCGACTGCCCCCGAGGAGAAAGATCTTTTTATAGATGTGGTTGCTTTTTATTTTGTCATCAGCTCTTTATGTGTATATATCTAGAGGTATAAATGCTTTATTGCAGTCAGATTTTACAAATGTCTCAAAAAAATTATAGATTTTTTCTTATTCCAACATAAATTTTAGAATGTGCATTTAGAGAAAAGCAATAAAATGAAATCATTTTTATATACAGAGAGTTTACCGTATATCGGATAACATTTTTTTAAATTTTATCTGGTAAATGTTTATTTACAATGCAATATAAATCATGACAATCATATTAAATAAATTGTTTAATGTGTATGTGTGTATGATAAATCTCGATGATGATAGTACTATGCCTGTTTTCACATCAGAGAGTTATAACTTCAATATCTATCGGTGATGTTATATTTAATCGTTATATTAAAGACATAAGAGAATTTTTATAAAGTATATAATATTTATATTATGATGTATTGTATTAAAATAACAGTCTATTTGACAGTCGTATAAAAATTTTACAAAAATAGAATTAGTTTTAATTAATAAATAATGTATCATGTGTATATTGTATAATAACTTATTCTAACTATTTGAGAGCGGACAATCAGTACAAGAAATCTGCTTATTCGCTAGTATTGTACGTATTCTTTCAAATACTTCTCGTGGAATTAATCGATACGCAATAAGCGGTGGTATGCTCTTTTTAAAACCTGCTATTTGAACAGGTCCTTTGGAATTCTTTTTCATCAGTAAGATCTCACTATCCTGTTCCTTGCCCAGAATCTATGTAAAATACAATGATTAAAAATTTTACTAATAAACAAATTAATTATTAATATAAATTATCTTTTTGTATTTTATATTTTTTAAAGAAAAGTAAATAAAAAAGATATATAATATATATATATATATATATATATTTATTTTACACAATATAACTTTTTAATATAAATTCTGATTATTTAAAATAATTACTAAACATTGATAAAGCATGATTTGTTTACCTTGTACAAGTTAGTTGCCTGGTGAATGAATTTTCTAGTCTCGACATCTTTATTGCAGCCGTTTATTTTATCTGATAAGTGCAAAGATGTTTGGACAGAGGAAAGGTGTTTCTCTCTTTCTTTAGCATCTTTTGATACTGAAGTGAATAATGACGAGGTCGACATTTTGTTATTAATTTGATCATATTTTGTGCCAAGATCTATATTCATGTTATTCGAGGTAGATGCAGATGACATTGCAGATGTGATCAAACGTTGCGTTCCTTCAGTATTGACAGAAGATTCTGAAGTACCCGTAATGTCGTTCTTTTCTTTGTTTATTATTTGTGTTTTGGCATGCGCCTCATTAGACGATAGCGTTTCCAGTTTATTATCCGAAATACTTTTTCTTTCACTCTTGTTCTTCGTCCGTTTTAAAGCAATCATCTCGGCTGAAGCATCTAAAATAGCATTCTGAATTTTTGTCTCAGCATTCCAACTGTCTTTCAATTTGCTTCGATGTCCTACGTGAATATCATGTTGTTCGCTTTCAATATTGTTGGTGGCTGCTGCTTCTGCTGCTGTTTCTGTATGGACAGTAACTTTCTCAGTTGTTTTCGAATTGTTAAACTTATCCTTATCTTCTGTGCGTTCTTCAACAAGAGTAGCAGCATCTGACATCGTAATCGGCCAGTTATTTAAATGTTCTTTTTTTATATTATTGTGTATTTTTATTTTTCCCAATGTTGATAAGTTAAAAGTTTCTCCATCTTTTTTAGATTTTCCGCTTTTAACAATATTTTCATTCGTAGCTGGTAGGTAAGAATTTCTTGAAGATATCGATTTAATATTATGTTGGCTATCTTGAGCATCACTTGACAAAAATCGCGTTTTATGTAAATCTTCTTGTTGATTATGGTAATTGTTGCTTTTTGTTTTAATAATTGTGTTTCCCTTTGCAGAGTTTTCATAGTCATTCTTCAAAATTTTCGAATCATGCGCGATCTCGGCCTGTGCTTTAGAAAATAAGTCCGACGATGTTTCTGAAAGACTTTTCTTAATTACATCTTGTGGATCGATATTTTTTATATCATTAAAAGATATCGTTTTTACTTTCGCATTTAGAGCAGCATCCAAAGCTTTTTTTATACTGTTCGTATTATTATTTTTCGTTTCTGTATCTGTGTATAAATTAGATGAAGATGTTGTTCGAAGAGATTTATCCTGGTTCGTATCTTTAAATTTACTGGAAATTATTGCTTGTCCTGATCTGTTTGCGTTGAAAATATCTGTATGCTTTTTTTTCGCAATATCTACATGATTTTTATTTTGCGCGTTAGATTTTGCGTAAGAATTACTTGATGATATTCCAGTTACTTTTTCGAGATCATTTTTATTAGTATTATCAGTACAACTGGAGATATTTGAATCTGATGATGCTATGGAATCTGTAGTAATTAACTGTTGTTTCCTACGAATACTCGACTCGTCGTTTTGCATGCTCTGTGTGTCTGCAAACGAATTAATTAACGATTTTGCTTTCAATAAATTATTTTGATGCTCGTTTTTATCATTATTAAAGCTTGTTGCTTGTCTTGACACTGTAGCATCTTTACCATCATAAACTTTTTGTGAGAAGTTGTTATTGTTATGTCTGGTTTTTGTTAAACTTTGATTTTTAGGATCTTGAATGTGTAATATTTCTTTTTGCTTATCTTGATTATTAGCGGAAGTTACTAATGATATCGGTGATGCTTGTGTAATCGTAAATACTCGTTCTTGACCGTCTTGTGCAATATTTCTTGAATGTGCATTATCTATTTGTGATGCAGTGTATAAATTGGATGATGATAATATTTGTGATGAGTCTTGTGTATTAGTATTTTCGGTACTATTCGAAGATATTGCAGATGTCTCGGTATTTGTGACAGCTTTTAAATTTTTCCCCATATTATTAACAGTGTTTTTATGTTCTGCATGTTCTTTCATATCACTGGAAAATGTCGTTTGTATTGATTTTTGATGATGATTTGAATTGTCCACATTACTCGTATCATGGAGTCTTAGATCAGATAATAAATTCTTATTTAGCTTGTTTTGTTGCACATTTTTAAGATTATTAGAAATCGCGGAATTTGTTAATGTTTCTATGCTTGTTATAATTTGTTCTTCCGAAGCACTTGAATCATTTTTATTTTCTATTTGCGATTTCGTATATGAATTAGATTTCACTGAGTCTCTTAGCGATTGTTCTTGAGATTTACTCTCAACTTTTTCGAAAGACTTCGTCTGTGCTGACGTTGCGGCGCTACCAGTAACTTTCAAACTTTCTTTTACAATATCGCTAATATATTTGTGTTGCACTTTTGTATGTGAGTTAGATGCCGTTACGTCTTTTAATAACTCCTGATGTGCATTTTTCATTTTGCTAGAATTGGTTCCTTCCGACAATTTTATATTTGAAGTAATTATTTTATGATGTTTCAATTTATTTTGTTGTGATTGCGTCTTTTCTTTTGCGTCATTTTTAAAATGTTCAATGAAATGTTGAGAGTTTGATATTTCTGCTCTTGCTCTTCCAATATTTGCCACATCTGCTTTTTGATTGCCATAACTATGTTGTTTATCTATTTTTGCGATATGTGTGGGATCAAACGCAGATTTTTCTTGCATTAAATCATGTGCATTTTTATTAATATTATTGGCTGTTGACTCTGCGGATACTATTGGTTTTACAACAATTTTTTTCCTATTTTGTGATTCTGCGTTTGAAGATGATGATGTTGTTGTTTTTAATTTGGTGTTCCATTTATTAATATTATTGCGAGTCTTTGAATTAACTGCTTCTTTTTTCTTTAAAATATCTGATTCATGATCAATCATTGATTGAATTTTTGTATCAGTTGAAGAAATTAATTCATGCCAATGTTTGTCTTGGATATTAGTATTGGCTATTCTGTTAATATTTGACAGAATATCTGATTTATGCTGATCTCTTTGCGACATCTCTGTGTATAAGTTATCTGAAGTCACTTTTAATATATCGTTTTGATTTTCGCTATTAAAGCTGTTTAAAGTTGATAAATCCGTTGATAATTTATTCACGTTATTAATCCCTTTCAGGTATTTTATTCTTCTGGAATTAATCTCACTTTCTGTATCAGAATTATCAGTATTTATTTCATTTTCATCTTTTATCTTGTTGGTTGTCTGTAGTTTTTTATTCGAAATAACTGACGTATCTTTCAGTAAATTATTGTGATATATATTATTAGCGCTATTGGATATTGTTTCCATTGTTATTTTGTTTGGAATATCTTCAAATTCTTC
>NW_021848499.1:881945-896843 GCF_003651465.1 Formica exsecta | reverse complement strand
GATCTACTATATGAATCAGATAAAGATAATGCTAGCAATTTATTTTTATGATTATTTTTAATATTGTGTGAGAGCTTTGATGCTTCTAAATTATTGATTATAATTTTCCCTTCTCTTAGTTGATTTGAATCATTTTTATTATGTATCCACGACTTTGCTTTTGAATTACTTGATGATGACGCTTTCATTACATTCTCAATATCAGTGGAAGTTACTGTCTTTTCCGATGTTATTGCATTTAATGCAGTTTCTAATTTTGATTTAATAATTTCGTCTTTTTCAATACTTTTATCATTTGCGAATTTCTCAATATTATTCTTATTTTTTAGATCAGTAAGCCACTTTGTTTTTAATATGTTATCTTCTCGTCTATCCTTATCATTGTTGGTGAGTGCCGATATTGTTAATGTTGCAGTATTAGCAGTTTGTGGATCGTCTTTTTGAACATTTAAATTGTTTTTATTTGCAGTTTGTGATGATGATGACGCATGCAATAAATTATGCTCATCCATATCAGAAACATCGTTAGAAGTTATGATTGTCTTTGTATTTTTATTTAATATTTGTGATTTTGTGGACGAAGAAGACGATGATAACGAATTTATTGACTCTTGTTGATGGGAATTTCTAACAATATCAGAAATGTCTCCTATTTCTGTTTTTTTGCCGATGTTGTCTTTGTGGTTTACTTTTATATTGTTCGAATAATGCTTATTTTTTATATGTCTTTCTTTTAACCATTTAGAAGGCAATGATGATTTTGATAAATTAGACCTATGTCCATTATCATTATTATTGAAAGCTATTGATTGTTTTGATATTTCTGCAATGTTAACATTTATTTCGTTTTTCTGTAAATTATCATGTTCATGTTCTGTTTGTGACTTTTCCGAGGATAGAACAGATGACGAAGAGAATGATTTTTCTAAATGAGATCGATTGTTATCTTCTATAATATTGGGCAACATTGATTCTGATGCTTTTGAAATAGAATTTGTTTTATTATCTTTATTATCAGTTAAATGAATTTTCGATTGAAACATTCTGGAAGGCGAAAATAACCATTCATTTTTTACATTATCGGATTTCGCTGTTGATGACATCTTTATATTAGCATCTTTCTGAACATTATTAAAATGGTTCGACTTTTGCTCCAATTTCATTTTTAATTCGATAGAAGATTTATTGGCAGCCTTTGATAATGCTTCTGATTTAGCAGTACTTATTGCAGTATTCTTCAAGTCATTTAAATATCTTTCGGACTCTTTTTCGGATTGCACAGATAATTTAGAAAATATTGATGTGTTTCCCAATTCGGACTTTCGTTTATTTTCTACATCAACAGAAATAGTTGTATCCGCTGATGCTTTTGCATTTGCATTAAATTTTTTATTATTCCAATAATCCCAAGAATCAATCTGTGATTTCGCAGATGATTTAGAAGAAGCTATTGCATTTTGTATATTAGATTGAGATTTATCTATCGTATCACTCAATGAAGCTTTTGTCAATGTTTCCACATTTGCATTGATTTCGTGGGTATTTTTTAATTTTTTATTTGAATGACGATTTGTATTCTTTTGTGATTTAGCATTTAACTTAAAAAAATCAGATATATTATCATCATAATCTTGATAATTATTTATTATACTACTGGAGGATATTTTTTCATCTGATGCCTGTTCTATAGCTACAATCTTTTTAGTATTATCTGATTCAGATGTTTTCGATGATGCAGATTGAAGATTATTTTTAGATTCAATGAACTGCGCCGCATTTGCAGCCTGCTTTGTATTAATATCAACATTTGCGTTTCCTCCATAAGTATCATAAATACGTTTCGTTCCTGTCTGAACATTTGCGCGAGGGTTCTTTAATGACTCCCGTGAGACCTGAGAATAATAATTATTATTATTACTTATTTTTTTATTGCTATGTTTTGTATGTGATGTAGTATCGATCGTAGAACCGTCAGAAATTAGATTTTCTTCATATGTAATAACTTTGCTCCTATTATTTGTATTATCCTCGCTTTTTGTTTCTACTTCGTTATTGTTAGTTGACGTTATTTTATTAATTTCTATAGAATGCATAATTGGATCAGACAGATTCGTATGCTTTTTTAGATAACGATGTTTATCCTCATCTGAAATGTATTTTCTTCCTCTTGTATTTAATAATAATCTTTCATGTTTAACATTATTTTGCTTTTTGCCTTTTTTGATAGCAGATGTCGAAGATTCAAATGATGCATTTGATTCATTATTTCTTCGTTCTTGTCCTTCAATAAAATAGATATATTTATTCCAAGTATCAAATTCAGTTGCATCTGATGCAGTTGATAATTTTATGCTATTAGCCATTTGATCTAAAATATGGTGATTATTTTGACTATGATGTTGATTATAGGTATTATGGTGATTGTATTCGTTATTATTCTTATGGTGATTTTGTTTATTATGGTGGCTACGATAATGGTTAAGTTTATCATCCTTTTCATGTTGGCTATGCCGATCGTGAGACAAATGTTCATTAGAAGTAATCATTTGCGATTCTTTTGATACTTTAACATCATTAGTAAATTTCTCTTCTTTGTCTTCTGAATTATCGTAATCAATTTGTATTCTCTTTAAATCTTTAGCAGATTCAATTTTTTCATTATCACTCATTTCTTGATCATCAAAATCATAATCATTAACATCATGAAGCACATGATTCTTTCTGTGTTTATAAATCGGAAATTCTGGTAGCAATACTTCAGCACTATTATCATCGATATTGATCACTTTTATTGATCGCGCATGATCCATATATTTTTTCTTCAAATCCATGTATTTTCTTCTGGCTTTTATGTAATTTTCTTCATGTGAGACTTTTTCATCCGAGATTTGTTCGTTTGACGATACGGCTTTATGATGATGCTCGTCTATAATTGAAGGCATTGTTTCTGTTGAGGATGCAACATTGACGATGATTTCCTGATTTGCTTTTGAATCATGATCTTTATTCTGATTTTCCATCGTCTTTGGATCCATCAAATGCTTTGTTTCGGAAGCGACAATATTAGCAGTAGAGCCTTCGTATCCGTTGATGCTATGATGCTCTTTCTGATTTTCCAGATGTGTTTTTGTATGAGCGTGAGATAACGATGAATGAGCCAACGATGAACTGACCGGTGGATGACTTTTAATCCCACTGGAATCCATTTCAATCCCCGTTGACGTCACATCATTATCAATTACAGAGTGCCTCCTTTCTAGAAGGCTATAGTCGTTTTCAGTTTTCGTTTCAATTGTAGCTGATCCATCGACTGATGGTGACGCGAGCATGTTATTTGTACGTTTACCGTCTTTATCATTAGAAAAACTCGATGAAAATGATTTCGCACTGTTGGCGGCAACACTTTGATCTCTGGAGTGATAATGCTCGATATCGATGTTCACAGGTTTCCGCGTAGCTCTGCCCGTGGAAATTTTCGTTATTAATATGTTTCCTGATTGTTTGTTTTCAATTTCCTCTTTCGTTTCCATTGATGTTGTAGAATGGATAATAGAATGTTGAATTCCATCCAGATTCTGTTTATTTCTGCTTCTGATATTGTTCTCCTGATGTGAATCAATCAATGAGTCATGTTGAGATGAAGAACCCGTTAAATGACCGTAATTTGTTTCATCTCCTTCATCTTCAGGAATATTTATTTTTTCTGAAAATTTATGTCCTTTCCTATGCCCAATATAAATTTTTCCATCATCTTCTCCAGGTTCAAATGATGTTTTAAATATAAACTTTCTTCCATACTCTTCTCCTTCGTCCGATGTTTCGAATTCGTACGGTTCTGCAGAGTGAAATGCACGAGATGCGTCTGCTTCAGACGAATCCATGTGCGTCCATTTTGCGTATTTCCATTTTGGTATACTGTTTCTTGTTTCCTGATCTTTTGTTATACGGAAGTGCCCATGCGGTGCGTGTTCGTATGAAGATGTATGTCGCAGCCCAGTATCCTCTTCATCTTCGTAGGATGACAGTCCGTGCGTGTGACGTGATACCGCAAGTTTATGGAGCATTTCATTTGTGTCGTGACCGTGCTCCTCTCCCGAGGTACTCTGCAGTTCAGATAGATGTTCAGGCGATAGATGCTCCTGATGTTCTGATTTATGCAATAATTTTGTATACGAACGATCAGTGTCAATGCCAATAGCTGTAGAATCGGGTAGCGTATATTTTACCTCACGGTGATTATTGTGATTTATTGGTTTAGATACTAAAAATATATGCTGATTATCGGCATTTTCGGTTTTAAAATCGTTATTTTTGTTATTGTCTATTATTCTTGCGTTATGTAACGATTGATGAAAAGGGTGTTTAAAAATATCTGTATCAAATGACGACCCAGACAACAGCCATTTACTAAAGTCATCGTTATCATAAAGATTTTTTTGTTGCGCTGCTTTAGCCGCCTTTGCTTTCGCTTGGGCCAATATTTTGCAAATTGCAGCTCGACCGTTTAAAGACTCAGCGACACTTGCTTTTTCAGATTTTAACACTTTGCTTCCGTCGTTTAATTTGAGTAGATGTTTGGATATACCTCCTTTATGGGAATTGGCCCATAAAAGTTTTGAAGAGGATGTTTCTAAGTCTCTTTTGGCACGATCGCTATGTTTCTCTATTTTTTCATCAGATGCAGATTCTTTTATTTTGAAAACAGCAGTAAGATTATTATCTTTATTCATAAAGAGATTCTTGATTGCCTCTATGTTTTTCTGAACCCATACTATGATATTGTCGAATAATGAATTATCGGATAATTTATTGGCACAATCACTATGTTTTTCTATTTTTTCATCAGATGCAGATTCTTTTATTTTGAAAATAGCATTGATAAAATTATTATCTTTATTTGTAAAGAGATTCTTGACTGCCTCTACGTTTTTCTGAACCCATGCAACGATATCAAGTAATAAATCATCGGATAACTTATTTTTTGATATTAAAGTTTTAAAAAAGTTTGATCCTTGAATAACTTGTTTGTCATTGATTAACTCATTGATTAACTTGAGCAAAGATTTTTTATCCGTTTGATGTATTTTGTCATTCTTGTCCAGATCCTGCATATTTATAAATTAAATAATTTTAACATATGGAAATACGGAATTTTTAATAAAAAATTTATTTTTCCTTAAATATTATGTGTTATAATAATTATTATATGCAATATTTAAACATATATTAATAAAATATTAATGCGATATCTGCTATATAAAAAAAATATATTATTTTAAGCAAAAACAGGAAAACTACAACGGAAATTTTACGTTTAAAATCCGTATGAGATAAATGTTTTAAAATCCAAAATACGTTAACATATACATCTGTAAATTGTATATAAAACTGTTTTAAGATACTTTAAATAATATTATGATTGCCTCCTTATTATAACACATATTGGAACATACAAAAAAAATTTAAATTTTGAAATTATTTTTTAAATGATCTTTGGTTAGAATATTATTTAATTTATTTATAGAATATTATTCATTATTTATTGCGTTTCTATTAATATTTGGATTTAAACATACCTTATGATTTAACAAGTTTAAAAAATTAAAAAGGTCTCCTCTCCAATCTTTTCCACTGGATGCTTCATTCGAATATTCCTCTCCTGCAAGAGTCGGAGTATCACTTCCATCGTTTATATGATTTGATTCACCCACACTTTTGTCATTTGACTTTTCATGATGCGGATTAGGCGATACAAAGCTCCAGCACAGGAGAAACGATAAGATCACTAAAATTTTCATCATTTCTTTCTTCACTTCTCGACAAAAACTGCTACTTGTTATCGTTAGTCGTTGGATTTTATACTCTTCCTAGCAATTGTAAAAACATTCTGTTTCCTCGCGAATGTGGTTGTACACGTTTAAATGTTGTTTGAAAGCATTACGTAGAATTTCGTTTTATCATTTATAATTTTGATTAATTCATATCTACATTTTTCTGTAAAAGTATATTTTTCGGTATTCTAGAATTTATCTTTTAGAGTTTATGGATAAGAGCGTATCATAAACCAGAATATATATATATCGCGCTTTGAGTCATTGCTCATTATACATTTAAAACTTGCAAGTGCACAATTTAAACATAATTTTGGGAGTATGGCGAGTTTCATGTAAAAGCAATATAAACTCGTAGTATAACATAAACTTTAATCGAGTATGTTCATCCAGCATGATGAAACTTACGCAGTAGTTTGCTCTCGAAGAAATCTCGATACAGAAGCGCTAAATTTAACAAGGATTTTAATCTTGCATTTATCAGTGAATGTCTTCTACTACGTTATATCTCTTTTCTTTTATTTCTAGCAACAGAGGCATCCGCCTCTCATTCTTGGCTGGATGTTCCTGGTATTGCCGTTCCTACCTGCGTCTAATCTTTTCGTCACCGTGGGTTTTGTCGTGGCGGAACGAGTTTTATATACGCCGAGGTAACTTCATTAAAGCGTTACAAATTATAACACAATCGCAATGATTATTATAACGAATGATATGAATTTTTTATGTAATTTTACAGCGTTGGATGGATTATTTTGATCGTTTACGGTATGCAAGTGAGCTGGGCTGCTATGCCGCGACGAAGAAGCTGGATCACTGCAGGCGTAGTTCTCCTGCTTGTTCTAGGTTGTTTCAGAACGGTTCTTCGAAATAACGATTGGACATCTAGAGAAACTTTAATCAAGTACGTAATCGAAAATTATTTTACATATTACACGTTTTGTTAACTTGAATTAATTCGTTTGAGAAATCTTCTGGTCGATCAATAATAACGTTACAAAGTGTGCATGTGTAACTTTAAATAAACTTTTCGTAGTAATGGCAAATCTAAAGAATCGTTGCACGCAATCTGAGTCTCGCAATTACGACAAAAATGATTTTGTCACGCGAAGATATCGTGAACATTTATGGCGAGTGCTTAGTTCCGGCTTAAACAAGAAGGCTGGCATAGTGCCAGTGTATACATTCACGAACTTGGTGCAGGCACCAGGCGCCGATTGGCTATGTATAGGGTTGCAAAACATAACTAACGTAGATACGGGATGACGATGGTGGCAGGGTCGTATCGAGATCGACAGAGAGAGAGAGAGAGAGAGAGAGAGAGAGAGAGAGAGAGAGAGAGAGAGAGAGAGAGAGAGAGAGAGAGAGAGAGAGAGAGAGAGAGAGAGAGAGAGAGAGAGAGAGAGAGAGAGAGAGAGAGAGAGAGAGAGAGAGAGAGAGAGAGAGAGAGAGAGAGAGAGAGAGAGAGAGAAAGAGAGAGAGAGAGAGTCCCGTCTGACCTCAAATCATCTTGTTTCAGAGCGGGATTGCGGTCTTTGCCCTACAATGCCAAGATGCATTACAACTTTGCTAACTTCCTCAAAGACACATCGCAACCGAATCTTGCGGTCCACCATTACCAGTTGGCCCTCTGGTAAGTATATGTCTCTTTCTTACATTGGGGGTACAAAATCTTGAGATGGACGTTCGTCAACTTGCGTGAGGACAATGGCATTTAATTACTTGACAATTCAAAGATCTACTCCGCATATGACTTCGTTTCATCTTGTTATGCGACAATGCGGTTCATTGTCTCGAAGAGCGTAATTTCTTAATTATATATTATATATTATCACATTTAGTAAAATTATCCCTTCAACACTTAAATGTTTACAAATTATATATCTTAAATTTTATATTTATTATTTTAATAAATAGTTAGAAATCTTTTAACTTTAAATTCTTTGTTTGTTAATATAACAAAAACTTTAGTTGATTATTCGCACGAATTGCTTATGAACTTCTAAAATGAATGCTTCTTATCATACTTGGTTTGTGAATAAACTTGGTTTTTTGTATGCTTTAAACATTACACACCAGAAAATTGATTAAATCTTATTGCCATTAATTTATCATTTCCTGCCAAATATTTTCGTTGCGATAACCATGTATAAAATAAACAAATTGTACAGGTAAAAGTTTACATTAATATGTGTGAACGGCGATATAAACACGCAACTGGCGGACGATAGCATTATAATTTTGATATTGTTATAGTTAAAGCAATATAATCCGTCACATTTCATAAACTGTCATAAATCTTACTTAATTGCTATATACATTAATACTGCGATACGCAAGTATAACATTCCTTCATGTCGATCTTATTTTTACCGAAAACAGGGGACATATATAATAAACGACATAACTGAGCTATGCGAAACTGTCAGAGTCAGTAAAATTAACAATAATTAATATGCTATGCATACAGCATTTATGACAATGCATTAAACCAAAGCATCCAATTAAATAACTCAAGCATGTCAGCGCAGCATTATAAATCTGATAAATTATACTCTTTATATAGCCAGTTATACACAGTCGTTATGTATCTTCTCAAAATGGATTAGAAATCAAAAATATTATTAAGAGGCATCTAATATTATACAAGAATATTTTTAAAACTAAATCCTTTTAATACTAAATCCTAAAATATTTTGCATAACATTAGGAATATGCAAAATATTTTAAATATAATATCAAATCGTATCCTTTACGCAAACTTTTGAAATAAATGAAATTTGTGTCTGTATGTGTACATACAGTAAACTCTCGTAATTAAAAATAAACCTTAAAAAAGTAGGCCGCAATATTACGAAAAAGTTCTTTATATATTTTAATACGCAAGAAAAATATTCAGGTTGCAAATGCAGTTTACTAAAATAAGCAGAATTATCTGGAAAGTAGTCTTCGAGCATTGGCGCCGGACTTGTCTGGTGGTTGTTTGAACAGCGGGCCAGATAACTGTCAACTTGCGGTGTTGTTGCTTAGTATGTGGCCAATACATTGAGTCATATATTTCTCGAAGACAGTTTCTCACATCGACGATTGATTTATCGTCGGGCCATCTGCATAAACTGTGTACTTGCATGTTTCTAGTATGTATCTCTGTCACAATGTTCCTAAAAATATAGAGAACTATTAAATATCTATTTGAGATGCTTGTCTGTGTAAAATGTCACAATAATTAAATTTGTCGTATTTTTTTAATTATTAAACAATCGATCATCGCTGTAACAATTAATCATTTTAAAAAGGATTGTTATTACTGATAGAAATTTTGTAGAAAATTTCCCGTTTATTCCATTTTATACTTATATATTAATTTTGATAAAAATCACGGATGAACAGAGATCAAACACGAATTCATGAATATGAATATTGTTCTGTGAAAGAACGTGTCATCTCACGGTGTATACACGTTTGTGTTCAGTACGGCTTTATAACTTTTATGGAAAATATTACACGATGAAAAGGGGAAAAAAAGTAATTAAGAAGATTTATTTATAAATTTCAGCATTATTGTGAAAAATTTTAATTAACTTTCGGCTTCGTATCTTTTGTAACTTTGTAATAATTCTTTCATCTTTAGGAGATAGGCGACGGTAAATTAATGCATAAAGTCGCCGGTGTACAATATAATTGCAAATCCATGATTTGCATTTTTTTCACCGACTCGCCAAATGCTTGTTTTCTGCTTCAGATTCCCATAGAATAATACACACATTTCCATAGAAAAATATTATTAAAAAAGTCATGCAGAATAAATGCACATTTATATTGAATTATTTTACTATTACATCTCATCTTTCTCTCTCTTCTGAATAATTGCTTTGTTATCATTGTTATCATAATTTCTTTGTTATCATAGTCTTTCATTACTTGTTTAATCTTTTATTTTTCCGTGCATAGCATGACAGAGGATACGGAATATTATAAAAGAATAATAAGCGCAATACAATCTTATTATCACACGCACTTCTCTCTACTTCTCAACCATTATAGGTTAACCTTTTTTTCCATCTCGTACGTACATAGTACGAGCAGGGTTGTAGCAAATTCGACAAAAGTGCATTAATTAGCCGCAGCTCGACTGCGCTCGAGATGAAGTGGTAACCAGTTGGCTTTTTCTGTTTCGTTTTTTTTTTTTGCTTTCTCTCTCTTTCTTTCTCTCTCTCTTTTTCTCTCTCTATTTTCCATCGTTCTGTACTTTTGTAATTTTTGTCTGCGCGTTTTCCCCCCTACGTATATCTCGCGAATTTCGTTATCCCACCTAGCATGAGAATCGCGCAACGAGGATCATTGCGTCGTAAAAAATAATCGTCTATCGGAAAAATAAACGAGTTCTCGTTTTAAAGTGCTGCAACGCGTATTTTTGCGATGCGTCACGCAATTCATCATCGGGCAATCATCTGCAGCGAACTGATAAATTGAACTTCTGTTCTTTGTACATTTCGCCATTTTTGTGCAGCGCTACGTGTTGTAATGCCGTTTGTAACATCAAGCTCGCAAATTGTTTTATCGTAATATCGAATTATTTGTCTACGCGAATGCAATCAATCCGGTAAACATATCGTGAAATTGGTGACGCGGTGCGAAAAAAACTGAGATAAATGAGGAGGGAAGAGAGAACGGAGAAAATTGGTCGGCAGCTGTAGTCGTTGCGATGCAAGAGCGGACAGCTGCAGTTGGATGAAAATTGCATTTCGGCTATGCACTCACGCTCGTCCAGTTCGTTCACTTATAGATCTCATTTCCTACGCTGAGCTCTCTAACCATTCTATCGCACCTCTCTCTCTCTCTCTTTCTCCTTATTTTCCTTTTTCCGCCATTTTCCGTTAGTGTCACCGCATCGCGTTCTGTAGATCGATCAGTTTTGGCTCTGAAAAATCGAATTTTCAGCTAACTGGCAATTTTCTCCGCTTGTTTTGTACGCCAAATCGTCGTATCGCACGCTATTCTAGTCGACGCATAACGGGATGCTGGGTCGTAGATTGATAAAGGATCGATTTTTCTCTCGTTCAATGTTTTCCTTGTGTTCGCAACATTTTACAGCCGTATCGCCTAATTTGCGATTCCATAACATCTGTTCAAAAAATAATAGCTCGAGCTCCTTTTCCTATGTCTCACATTTCTACTATCTCGTTGCATTAAGTTTCGTTTATCGCCTACAACATTCCGCTCTCGTTTTGATCCTCGCGCGACGAATTAGTTTTCGATCTGTCGTACGAAATTTCCCCGAGGAGAGTCGCGGCGAAGTTTCTCTTCCCTCTGGAATATCACGCCGAGTAAGTAATTTAAAGTAGTCCGAGATTGACCTGGTCCGTGCACGAGTAATAATTGAGCGTCACCGGAAGAACATAGAGTTCTCTCGAGGTATTCGCTCCGAGACAGTGCCTCTCACACTCTCGTTTTTCCCTTCTCTTCTCTCTGTAGCGCTTATTGCATTCGTGGGAAGAATAGCGCAAGGTGTCCTGAGAATTGTGAGCAAAGAGTAAAAAGGAAGGCAGAACGGAATAAAAAAAGGCGAACCGAGCATATTCGATGGAACGTCATAGAATCGAGGTAAGACGCGATTTTTCTGTTTGCTTTTCATTTGCCGGGAAAAGTAGACTGTATCGTAGAAACGCTATTTCTCCGCTCTCTTTTTTACTCGTATCCCTTCTCTCTTTCCAATACGTTATGTCGCATTATTCCCCTATCGGTTCATCCATTCGCTCTCTTGGTCGATAGCCGTTGACATAAAAAAAGTAAAAATATCCTGAAACTCTTGCATTTCATGGTTGTGGACCAAGAGAGCGAATGGACGAACCGATAGGGGAATAATAATAATATATATATCACTTATCGCATTTCCTTGTGTATATATTAAAAAAAAAAATTACCCTTTAATTTTTTAATCTTTTAGAGATCTGTCTTGCTATTAATGATACAAATAAGAAATATATCACTTTATAGATGTAGATTAAAGCAAATAAATTATGCTAACGAACATTGACGCTTACAAAATTTTATCATACTGCGCGAAAATAAAATAGATTTGCTTAACCAAAGTATTATGGAAATTTGTCACAATGTCTGCGTAAAAGAGTATACGCGTTTTAAAAATTTCCGGTTGTAGTTGATATCGTTATTTTACGCCGCGATGTGCGCCATTTGCAGATGATGCATTGTTGCTGGACCATAGATACCGTGGACGAGATATATAAACCATCAGAATTTTACACGGACATTATACAGCCTTATATTTACGATAATGCATTATTTGATTGCAGTTTTACGACGCCGCGCTTTTACTATTATTCAACCTGGGGTATAAAACCACGCTTGGTGTGTGCAGGTTCTGTATCTCGCAGTAAATCAAGTGCGAAGAAAATCCCTTGAATACGCTGATCCGCAATAAAAATTCTCGGGACAATCGCTAGTAGAAGGAAACGTTCAGAAACGAGTCGCGCGATCCTACAGCAGTTATTTGCCTGAATAATATCGATAGTCTAACAATAATTTACTACATATTGCTCTTCAAGTGCACTTTGCAAAAACTCATCCGTAATATAAAACCATTGAATCACAAATAGCTCCTTATGCTCGGTTTATCTTTTTATGCAAATGAAAATCTTGCATCGAATCGCTTTATATGGATCTTTTATTTTTTTATTTATCTTAGAAGTATAAATAAAAGATTAAGATTATTTCAAAAAGTTTACTACGTATATTCATTGCAAGTATACTTATTAATTCAGAGAATGAAGCAGAACTTTCTTGCACCCAGTGCAAAATTAATGAAATAAAACTCCCATAACTTAATTTAAGACGCAGTTGCTATGCGTACTATACAAGAAAGTTTGTATCGTTGTTTAGTAGTATTTGCTGTATTTTAAATATAGCGATTTTATAATAATATTCTATTATAAACTAAACTTTCTCGTACATACTTGTAATGTTCAGCTTGTATAGTAATTATTTATAAGCTCGTTAAAATGTTTTTGAATATCATTATTTTATATTAATGCTAAAAGTATAATATTATAGAAAATATTCAAATATTTTGAAATTTCAAATTATTTCTTATCACATATATTACGAATATGTACTGTACAATTATCTTTCTCGCTTGAAACTTGGTAGAATCTATCGGATCGATCAAAACATATTGAACCAACATGAAACGTGCATGCGTACAATGAACACACGATGTATAGGGTGCTATAGAAAGGGAAGGTAGAGTGGAAGCCGCGCGGCCAATTTATCCACCAACATTTCCGACGTGCTACGAGCAATGCGAGCCTATAGCTTGCCCATCGATTCTTCGAGGTGCAATGAAGCAGTATCGTCATTGTTTCATATTCACAATGAGATATTTACAAAAAGCAATGTCCTAACGGTGCAGAATTAATACTTATCAACATTGTCTTAATAAATCATATCAATTATTTAAATTTCTTTCACGAAAATAAAAAGGAAAGAAATAATTACCAGAGACAGAACCTCATACTTATTGTTAGATAAAGACACATTTCCTATTAAAAGAACATTAAAATTATTTTAAATAAAATATAATATAAGCTAATCAGATATATGTTTGATAAAATAGTCTTTAACAAGCCATGGTAATAAAATTTATTTTGAGTAAAAATTATATTTTTTTTAGATATCTTTAATTTATTTAACAGGATAACGATAAAAATAAATGTTTTTATTTGTATTTTTATTTATGTACCAAAATCGACGGTCGAGTCTGACATACATATACACATCTTTTGATTTAACTTCTTTATCTCTTTCTCTTTCAATCTTCAAAAGTCCAGTAACGTCGCTGTCTTAAGTTTACGATACTTTGCCGCCATAAAGCTGGTTTACTGAAAATTACGACGAGGAATCTTGCAAGCACCAAGCTGTCTTAGGTTAGCCACGGACGGGCTTTCTTTTACAGTAAATACTAACAGTAAATTGTAATGCAACGAGTTCGTTGAGTACGGTATTTGAATTTAAATTTAGTTTATGATCTCAATGTACAAGATCGCCATTTCTCCTTTTGCTTCCGCTTCTGATTTTTGAACATTAAAAAAAAAAACTTGTTCCCTCTTTTCTTCCTTTTTCTTTTTCTTCCTATTATAAAGTAACATTTTCAATTTTAAAGATTGAAACATCTTGAAACACATTTGTTAATTTATTATTAATTGCTTATATTACATCCGGTTTCTATTATTTTTGCAATAACGTTAAAATTAAACGCAGATTCTGCTTTTTGCTATTTTTACCAAATAATAATTAAGTTTGCAGCTTATGTTAAATTTAAGATAAAACTATCAATATACATTCTATTTACGACAATGATTATATCTCACATGTTTGTCTCTTTTTCGATCATACAATGATTCAGTAACGGAAAAAAATCTTCGATATCCTAGATTTATTAAATAATATTAATAATGTTGGAAAGAGACGCGATGCAGTTTATATACTTAGAAATTTCAACTTCGGAGAAATGATGCTGCATGGGAAGGGGATTGGCGAGGAAGGATCTATCCGGGGAGCATAGTCTACTACACTTTATCTCCTTCTTATAAATGAAACAGGTTATTTATTATCCAATAAAGAGACACTCCTGGCACGCGCGGTACCCCGCGGGTACTTTACGGGGGTGGCAACCCCTGACGTGTAAATATCGAGGTTTCTCTGCATCCCTCTCCGGAGACCACTGCACGACGTTCCATCTTTTACACGAGTTTTCGACAGCACATATTCTGCGCGTCGCACGAAAGAATCTCGAGTTGGGAGAAAGGAAGGAAATCCTTTGCAACCAGTATTCAAAAACACGTATGATTAATTACCTCGACATTTGCTAACCATTTATGCGCTATGCAAGCAGTATAACAGAATATTTGAGTTATATATTTTTTATCTTAAAAAACAAAAGAGTTTGTAAGAAGATACTTGAAATAAAGTCCCCTACAGTTATTTTAATATGAAATTATTTTTAATTTTATAAAAAATAAGATTTTATGTTATGCTGATATGTATATATATA